>NW_015391102.1:9162-14161 GCF_001527695.2 Protobothrops mucrosquamatus
TGCATACTGGGAGACTTCAACGCAATAGCAGATGCAACCCGGGATTATAAAAACCATAAACAAGGGAGAAAAGGGGGAAATACTCTACCCAAGGCCTTTTTACAAATAAAAGAAGAACTGTCCATTCAAGATATATGGAGAGAGATGAATCCAGAAAAATCACAATACACATTTTACTCAAATAGGCACAAATCATAGTATAGAATCGATATGATATGGACATCTTATGATTTGAAAATGATAATACAAGATATTGAGATAGAAACCAATGTCTGGGCAGACCGTAACTCAATAAAAATGATCTGGAAAGGAACTAAGAAAAAATTACGATGATCTCTGAATAAATCTATACTGAAAGAGAAAGAATTCTTACAATTAGCGATAAGGGAAATGGAATTCTTCTTCAAACTAAACAAGAAAGAAGAAACCTCCCTCCAAAATGTGTGGGAATCAGGCTCAGATGGACTTCCTGCAGAATTCTACATAGCGTTACAAGATTTATTAAGCCCGATTTTGAAGAAACTGTGTGACGAAATTTTTTTAGAGACAAAAATACCAAAATCGTGAATGGAAGCTAATATAACTTTGATACCCAAAGAAGACACTGATCCCACACAAATAAAAAATTATAGACCAATATCGTTATTAAATGTGGATTATAAAATTTTTGCCTCGATAATGGCAGAAAAAATTAAGAAATTCCTGACTAAATTTATCCACACAGACCAAAACGGTTTTTTATCCAAAAGACAGATAAAAAACAATTTAAGGATCATCTTAAACGTTTTGGAATACTATGAAAATCATCCAGGTAAACAGATGGCATTGATATTTCTTGATGTGCAAAAAACTTTTGATAATCTAAACTGGCAATTTATGTTCCAGCAGCTGATGGAAATGGACTTTGGCAACAACTTTATAAACACAATTCAAGCAATCTACAATAAACAAACAGCCAGGATACTTTTAAATGGAGACTATACAGATAGCTTTGACATCAAAAAAGGCACAAGACAGGGATGCCCATTATCCCCTTTGCTATTCATTTTAACACTGGAAATACTGGCTAGAAATATTAGGCAGGACACAGAAATAAAAGGATTGGAGACAAAAGACCAAAAAATATAAATTACAAGCTTTTGCAGATGATTTGATTTTCATCTTGGAGGAGCCACTAGAAACTACTAAACTGTTGCAGAAAATAGAAATATTTGGAGAAGTGGCTGGTTTGAAAATAAACAGAGAAAAGACTAAGATATTAACAAAAAACCTAACAGACAAACAGAAAACCCAACTTACAAAAAAGACAATTCTGCAAATAGTTAAAAAAGTGAAATATTTAGGCATTTACTTAACATCAAGATGTACAACACTAAAAGAAGATAACTACGAAAGACTGTTGAAACAAATAAAATTAGATTTGGAAAAGTGGAAAAACCTCCAACTATCACTGCTAGGAAGAATAGCGACAGTGAAGATGAATGTACTACCGAAACTATTCTTTTTATTCCAAACAATTCCCGTAAAATTGGGAAAGATATTTTTTGATTATTTAAATGCAACAATATTAAGTTTTATATGGCAAGGGAAAAAAGCACAAATTAAAGTTAAAATGTTACAAGAAGCTAAAGATAGTGGAGGATTTGGACTCCCGGATTGGAGACTTTATTATCAAGCAGCCATCTTACCATGGGTCAAAGAATGGATAACGTTGAGAAATAAAAGACTTCTCTACCTAGAGGGGCATGACCTACAACTGGGTTGGCATGCCTTTCTGTGGTACGGGAAAAATAAAATACATAGATATTTTCAAAGCCATGCTATAAGGAATGTACTGCTTCTAGAATGGGAGAGAATAAAACAAAAAAATTATATTAAAATACCAGAGTGGCTTTCAACAATGGAAGCTTTTGCTTACCCAAATTTAATTAATTACTACAAACTCGTTACTTATAAAGACATCTTGGACAAGGATGGAAAACTTAAAGACAGGCAAGACCTACAACAACAAGATATTGACTTAGCATGGTGGCCTTACCTACAAATCCGAATAAGATATGAGAAAGATGTAAAGATAATGGGATTTTATAAAGAACAGATAGAATTTGACCAAATACTCTTGAAAACAGATGAAAACTTGATTAAGAAACTGTATAGATTTCTGCTAAATTGGAAGATGGAATTAGAACAAGTAAAAGAGACAATGATAGCCTGGGCAAAAAACTTTGGATATTCTATAGATTTAGAAAACTGGCAAAAGTTATGGGATAGAAATATTAAACTGACTAAAGCAGCTTCATATAAAGAAAATTTATATAAAATGTTTTACAAATGGTACATGATACCAGTAAGGCTAGCAAAAATGTTTAAAAATGTTTTGAATAATTGTTGGAAATGTAAACAAAAGCCAGGTACCTATTACCATATCTGGTGGGTATGTCCTAGTGCAAAAAAATTTTGGTCTAAGATTCATACAGTACATGCTGGAAAAGATGACTAAAATACAGGTAGAATTTAAGCCAGAACTGTTCTTGTTAGGAATACTAGGATCTAACTATGGGAAAGAAAATGAGTATTTAATATTACATATATTGACAGCTGCGAGAATAGCATTTGCCCAATATTGGAAAAATGAAAATATACCATCTGATGAGATCATAATTAGGAAAATTCTAGAATGTGCAGAAATGGACAGATTAATCCTAGAGATCAAAGAGAAAGAAGACTCAGTCTATTTTAAAACATGGGAAAACTTTTACCAATGGTTAGCAAAACGAGTTAGTGAGAAATGATTGTGAAATTTAATAAGATGAATGATACTTACTGATTAATCAATATGGTTTATGATCATTGTTATTTTTGTTGACTATAGCTATTTATTATCATATTAATTATTTTTATTGAATATCTGTATCCGGACAATAGTCTGTTTGCTAAAGCGTGGAAATGTTATTGGGGGAAACCCCATTGTTGTACCTACCCCTATCCCACCCCACCTCCGAACCCCACCCCGAATCCCAATACCTATATCAATCCTATTTTTCCTCCACCCTTACAAAACTTAATAAAATATTGTTTAAAAAAAAAAAAGAAACATCATTGCAGCAACTTCTGTTTTTTTTTTAACTACTTTCATCCGGATGGCTGTTTTCCCACTTGTGTAACGAAATACAGTATAAAGGCATGCTGATAAATTATTTAGGGTTCTTCCAGCTTTATGGGAGTGCCACCTTTATCCAGATGTGAATAAACATGTGGCTCAGAGAGAATTGAACTCTAGATTTCCTGCTTGACCCTCTCAAGGTTCCACTTGATTTCTATAGCCAGAGCCATGGAGGAAACCCTGAGGAACTGTGACTGTCTTGTAGCACATTATATAGAGCTGTGGAGCTGGCCTTGAAGAAAGTATTCAGAAGCTGCTACAGAAACACCAAGAACAGAAGCATCCCTTCAGCCCTGATAAATGAGACCTGGTCTGATTCCTCCTTAATGAAATGGGCCATTGGAGAAAGAAGTTAAAGCATAAAGAGACTTGCAAGATTCTGTTACTATGATGAAAAATAGTCCTTTATGCTCCTATGAAATCAATTTTCTGGTCTACTCTGATCTACCCTGCAGGTCTGATAAGCATCAAGGGTGTATGCTTTGAAATTACCACTTTCATCAAAAAGTAATGCATTTTACTGTTTCTTATCATTGACACATAGTAAGTATTCTAACACCAACTGACTGTAACAATGTTGTGCACTCGAGCATGGGTTTCACTCCTTTCCAGGTTGCAAATGGGCAAACCTTTGTCCCTATGTCTGAACTACCTGACATCCCTTCCTTTCAGGAATGGATTAAGCAATTGCAAAATACCTGGCCTGTAGTTTGAAAGGTGCTGGATGATGCCAGAGCCGCTTATAAAACTCAGGCCAACAAGAAAAGAGTGGAGCCTAAATCTTTTAATGTAGGAGATAGAGTCTACCTTTCTACCAAATACTTGCAGTCTTTACAGCCCTCTAAAAAACTGGGCCCTAAGTTTGTTGGACTGTTTTGGGCCGTTTCCTATTAAACGTATTATCAATCCGGTGACTTTCGAACTAGAGCTCTCTAAGAGCCTATGACAAATCCATCCTGTTTTCCACCGTAGCTTGCTCAAACTGGAGATTACATCTAAGCTCAGCCACCTGCACCTCCAGTGCCTACACCCATATTAATTGAGGGTGAACAACACTTTGAAGTGCGGGATATGTAGGGCAACTAAACTCTCCCACTATACCTGTTGCTGATGAGCAAGAAAAAAAATGGGCTGGTAATGAAATAATATTTTAATATTTTCTGTTTCTTGTGGCGATTGCTGGGGATCCCACTTGTCCCTTTTCTCCGGGATGAGGTGATGTACATTGGATGAGACCAACGGACCTCGCTTTAGGTTAGGAAACACACGGACAACATGTTTCTTCAGGTGAGATGGCATGCGAGAGCCCAGAAGGATCTGCGTGCCCCTCTTTTATTGGTATATTGATGTCATAAGGGGGTGTACAGAAAGGAAATAGGGGAGTGGGTCTTCATTACCATATATGGAATACACAAAGAACAGGAAACTTGAAACTAGGAGGTACTTATTCATTCTTTGCTTACGTATCAGAAACATAGGGTCTTCAAGGCAGGCTTTTCTAGGAAATGAGTTCCAATTTAAGAAACGAAACTTAACAGAGGGGATGAGCTCATTGTATGGACAAAGAACAAAGAACTACAGGCATTTCATAGGAAACGAAACTTATGTTAGAGATGAAACCTATAGCAGTGGAAAAGTGCCCAGGGATATATTCATAGGGTATTTTGCTGATAATTGCAACATCTCCTCTGTTTAAATTTTTTAAGAAAAGGAGAGTGAGGGTAGGGTGACAGACCTCCAACCTATCCTCTGTCCCCGCCTGCATCCTCCGAAGCAGGCGACGACAGATCCATAAGTATCCGAGGTTCCCCTTTGACAGCATAATAGCTGACCAAG
>NW_015391102.1:17540-26482 GCF_001527695.2 Protobothrops mucrosquamatus
AGGACTGTATTGCAGTGTAGGACACTTTTTAGGTAACATCATGAGGATCTTTGTAAGCAATTGCACCTCTCGTTCTCCCTCCAGCTCCTACTCCTAAAGACAGTAGGAGCTTGTGGCAAGGAAGAAGAAGAAAGCAGAGGATGGACAGGAAAGGAAAAAGTCATTAAACAAGCAAGTCAAAGATCTTTAGGCAGGTGATATGAAATACAGCCTATACATTGAAGAGATAAGTTATCCTGAAAATAAAATTGAAAATTAGATTTTGGAATAGAAAAAACAATATTAATTAAATCAGTTCCATTTTGATGATAAGCTCGTGTGCGTCCTAAGGTTATCATTTCAGCAACCACCTGGATAAAAAATAAAACATTTTGGGATGGGGTGTGGGGTATTCAAGATGTCATTAATTTGTTCCACTGTGGCAAGTGCTCCAGATGGAGCTACAATAAAATTTTTAGGTTGCTTTTGTTTGGTCACTAAATCAAATAATGGACTGAGCAAATTTGTAGGCAAAGAGGATGCCTAACAATTGCTGTAAATTGACCAATGAAATAATTTTGGGTAGGCTCAAATGAGGAAAAGCTGGGGTAAAATAAGAAGAATGCAACTGTATTTTTTCTAGGGCAACTTGCATTCCATAAAGACTTAAATCATGTTGTATTTCTGAAAGCCAATTAGATTGTGTCTTTGGTGTTCCAATTAGAATATTACCCATTAAATGACATACCAAAGCCAATGGGTGACGTTTGTGCTACGCAGCAAGAGTGGATATCAAATTTCCCCTTAGTTCCACCCTGCTCAAATCGCAATTCTAAGCAGAGAAAAAAAAATTTCAAACGAACAGCTTCCCCCCTCTTCCTCCCACCTCCCTCTCGCTCGTAAAGCAACACAGCCAGCCGAAAGAGAGGGGGGGGAGCTATCACCAAAAAACAGGTTTCTCTCCATCATATGCCTTTTCATAAAACTCTTCTCACCCATCCTTCATCCTTATCTATCTCCGCCTCCTCCCTCACTTTCTCCATTTCCTTCATAAACCTCTTCTCATGCAAACACGTACTATTACTTTTCAATTTCTTTTACAACAATAAAATCTACAGTTCATTATTTCTTTCACAGCCTGGGAGAGAGTGGGTGGGGGGTAGGGCTTGAGGGCTAACACACACACTTAGGTATCACCAAATGAACTCATTAACTTCCATTCTAACTGCTTTCATAAATAATTCCACATACAAATATTTCATTTTATACATTCTCCAGGCAAACCATATACTTTTAAATAAGGCCTTTTTATATAGTTGTTATCAGAGAGGGTTTGACCCTCTTCCAAGTCTTGGAAATAACACAGAACAACATAGACAAACATATATACACAAATACTGTTAAAACAACANTCAATTCTCTAAGCTTCTCCTGAGCCTTAGAAAATTTTCCATCCACATTCTTTGCGAGATAGAGGATAGACAGTAGTTCCGTTAACTTTCTGAAGACAGTTTGCTTTCCTGACTATTTTAAAAAGTTCATCCACATGCTTGGACAGAACTTGAGAAAGTGAAGAGCCCATACTTACGATGAACGAGCCTAGACCAGGTGTGTAGTACAGGAGTCAGGGAGACGCTTCCCTAGACAAGGAACACGCCTTGGAAGCAATCACGTCGGGGTCACCAGTTGTGCCGATCGCTGGGGATCCCACTTGTCCCTTTTCTCCAGGATGAGGTGATGTACATTGGATGAGACCAACGGACCTCGCTTTAGGTTAGGAAACACACGGACAACATGTTTCTTCAGGTGAGATGGCATGCGAGAGCCCAGAAGGATCTGCGTGCCCCTCTTTTATTGGTACATTGATGTCATAAGGGGGTGTACAGAAAGGAAATAGGGGAGTGGGTCTTCATTACCATATATGGAATACACAAAGAACAGGAAACTTGAAACTAGGAGGTACTTATTCATTCTTTGCTTACGTATCAGAAACATAGGGTCTTCAAGGCAGGCTTTTCTAGGAAATGAGTTCCAATTTAAGAAACGAAACTTAACAGAGGGGATGAGCTCATTGTATGGACAAAGAACAAAGAACTACAGGCATTTCATAGGAAACGAAACTTATGTTAGAGATGAAACCTATAGCAGTGGAAAAGTGCCCAGGGATATATTCATAGGGTATTTTGCTGATAATTGCAACAGTTTCTTTGGGTGAACAACTCATTAGGAGTTTTTAGGAAGTTCTACAGTAGTTCTTTTTGTATTAAATCAAATATTTCCAGTTTACAAGGACAGAGCTTCAAATATTTATGGGTTGCTTCCACAATCAGAAAGTCAGAGTTACAAAAATAAAGTCCTAAAACAATTGTTTTAAATAAAAAAGAAAGCAAAAGGAAAGAGGGAACAGAAATTTCATTAAATATGGTAATGAGAATTAACACTATTCACAGAAGTAAAAGTACAGGAAATATATTTGGAATATTCTCATTGATTATAACAAATTTCCTTAAGGAGGAAATGAATCAAATGTTTCTGAAAATTAAAAGAACTTTAGTCATAGAAATTTAGAAACATCTCACTTTAGAGAGAGATTAGAATGCAGATTTTATTGGGGAGGAGAGAGTGGTTTATTAATTACAGCAAGAATATACCTTTAAAAGATGTTAAATGATCTGAAACTCTGAAGAAGGGTGAAAATATTATTACAGCTTAAAAACAAATTAGTTATAATGTGATAATATAGCAATGTTGTTTTACAAATCGACTAGAGAATTTTATTCAATTAAAAAAAAATTAAACCTGGGTTTTTGTTCTGTGGCACACTGGCCAAAATCACTGTTGGTGAGTAGTATTGCTAATTTAGTCTTTCGGTCTTATGAAAACATTTGCAGAGTTGCAAAAATGAGATAGTTTAAAAAAACAAAGGAAAACAGCAATTTATTGCCCAATCTTTAAATAGGAAAGTCATAAAAATGCTAGTTTTACCTGTTCAGAGATTCATAAAAAACTTTTGGAGAAATGCCATATTTGGACAGAATCTCAGTGTTTCATCCCTGTAACAGAGTTTTTTGTTTGTTTTTTAAAATTGAAAGTAAGAAAAATAACATTAGTGATTATATTCTTCTATGTTCTTCTCTTATATTCAACCTCAGACAGTGCTTGTATTCATATAGCAAATAATATTACTTGCAAAAGTTACCCCAAAAATACCACAAGCTCAAATGGAAACCTACAAAGAGAGTAAACTGAACTGAGATTTTGATGTCCATCTTGTTTCACTGTGACTTTTTTCATTATTAAATAGTATGATGACCAAACAAATTCCTTTAACCAAGATTGTTTTCTTTTTGGTTAGTAGAAAGCAGGTTACTATTTTTTTGAAGGATTTTTTTTTCACATTGATCATTAAACTCTGTTATGTATTGAATATATACTGCTCAAAAAAATAAAGGGAACGCAAATTCCTTCAGTTCCATGTTAAAATGTTCCCTTTATTTTTTTGAGCAGCATATATAAAGTTGTGTTAATCCCTGCTAAAGTGAAACTAACTTAACTCCAACTGTTTGTGAAGCTAAAATGAAACTAACCTTTAGATGACCCGACTGTTAACTCCAACTGTTTTGGAGGGAAACTTTGAACATTCATATTTGGGCAGATTTTTCAAGTATTGTGATTGGTTAAGGCCCTGTGGGCTGAGAGTATAAATTACAGGCAATTGCCTGCAGTTCTCCAGTTCTAGTTTGAGTCAATAAATAACATCGTAACTATGCTGGTATGCTCCTTTCCTACTGAAGCCCACTACACAATACTCTGAATTTTGATTTTTGATCAAATGGAGTTTGTTTTCATACTCAAATTATATTTCTAAATTGAAATGCTGAAACAATTTAAAGTTTTTAATCAAACTAAAAACTTCAATGCATCTTTTTACAAGTTAGTTAGTTTGTGTGTGTGTGTGTGTGTAGGCATGCTTGTGCATGTGTGAAGACATATTTTACAGAAACGTTTCTCAAGAATTAAATTTTCATGCACCACTGAAAAGTCCAAAAGGAAATGGATGTGAGTAATCAGCTCACTACTTGTGCTGGTCCACAATATATCTAGCTTAGGAATTAAAACTGTGTGTAAAGCAAGTAGCATTTTAAGGGTTAAAGTGCTGCCCTCTTAAGGGTAGCCTTCTGAGAAATGTAGTTTAGTTGTTACATGGTTATATCTGTGTTCTAATTGGCCACTGGGAGGGTCTTGTGTCTTTATTATGGGACATCCTATTACGTGCCAGGTTTATTATCTCTCTCCATGAATCCTAAGCATGAGACTGGGAGCTCCATAGCAGCATGTAAGCTTTGTGAAGATGGAGGAAAATTATTCTCTTTTTACCTGCGTGAATGGATAGAATATGATTCATATGGCAGATGTATCTTCAATAACTGTGAGTTACTGCTTAAGAATTCCTGATCAATAAATATTCTGCATGTTACCATTCCGTCGAGTTATTCCATCTGGATTATGGCTAGAACAACCGCCTACAATCCAGAATAGTAAAAAGAGACTAATTTCTCTTCCAAGAAAAGAACCAGCATCCCTGCGTTTCTCTCTTTGTTTAAAGTAAAATAGAATCAATCTTTCTTCTGCCTGCCTAAAGTCTTCTCCTGCATGTATCCTCTGCTTGCCATCTGAACAAACTCAGCATTTCAAAGTGAAAGAATTGTGTCTGTGTAACCAGCCTGCCTATTGTAAAGAGCCAATTTAAAAAGGAGAAGGATGTTTTTGATTCTTCTCTGCCTGCCTGAACAGAGAAGAATTGCTTTTCCAATAGAAATGAAGTGATTGTACTCAAAGTAAAGCAAGCTTGCAGCCCAACCCCCATACGCTGGCCTGTCGTAAATAAAAGCAATCAGTTGCCAAGATGACAGGGCAATTTACATGCCATAAGCTGACTTCTCAAGCAGAAACTCCCTCCCTTGTAATGCAGATACAGAGAACAATAAAGTACACAGATCTTGCTTCATGAGCCCAGCTAGCCAGCATAAGAAAGAAAGCTAATTAGTTGATCAAGAGAGACTCTGTCATGTTTAAAATGAATACAAGCATTTATTTAAACTGAAGTTACCACCCAGCTGTTTCCTTAAGTCTTACTTGAGAGGGGGCAGGGAGCCTGACCCTGTTAGAATTTGCATCCAAATCCAAATGAATTTCAGCCCAGGAGTCCAGACCCCTAGAAATTCCAGAACGGATTTTCAGCTTTGTGATTCTAACCAAAGGGGAAGCCAGCAGACACCATCGCTTTCATGTGTATTCTAGATGCAGCACCGCCCTCTGGTGGCCAACCTGCAAACAAAGGCCTGAATTCAAGCTATCTGTATACGAGCACCCTAGCATTCAAGCTGTTTGTATACAACACACCCTAGTGGCCTAGATGCAGCGCCTTCTGGTGGCAACCTGCAAACAACAGGCTTGTATTTATGCTATCTGCAGACAACACATCCTGGTGGTTAAAGGTTGAATTTCACTGAAGTCTTTACCCACGCAGACAATGCACCCTGGTGGTTAAAGGTTGAATTTCACTGGTCTTTACCCACGCAGACAACACACCCTGGTGGTCAAAGACCAAAATTCACAGAACCCATTTAAATTGTCTAGTAAAACTTCTGAGTGTTTCCTAGTCATGGCAGAGAGTCCCAATGTGCCAGAAGAGCAGGTCCTTCCAACTAATCTCAACTTGTATGCAGAACGTGATGTACAAAATTGGGAAATGGCCAAAATGTCTCAGAAACATTGAGGCAACAAAGAAAACCCTGTGAAGCCAAATGGTCAAGCCTGCTGGAGAAGTGGAGTGGTGTCTATGATTGTCATAAGGAATCCTGGGAGAAGCTGCAGAGACTCTGCAATGCGTCCAAAGATAGGCTTTTCCCCAGGCGCATTTGTTCTTTGGAAGAGGATATTGACAGGCTTTTCCTAAAATGTACAGACTATGAACGCCACCTCATAAACATCCAGTCGCAGCTAGGAGATTCAACACTCAAAAAGAAAATACAACGCCTCAAGCTGATAAACAAGGAATGTGAGAAGCTACTACAAAGCAATAAGGGGTCTTTCCAAGCCAAACCTCAGGTGAAGGACACACCAGAGAAGGCAGAGTCCGAAGTGTCTCATTGTTCACATGCACCATCCCAGTGGTCACATGTGTCTTCCTCTCACTCCTCTAAGAAAGCCTCATCCGTTCATCCCAAGTCACATCTCCAAGACGAACTTCAGGCGAAGGACACACCAAGCAAGAAGGCTGAGTCCGAAGTATCCCATTGTTCGCATGCACCATCCCAGCGATCACATGGGGCTTCCTCTCACGCCTCTAAGAGAGCTTTGTCCTTTCATTATAACTCACCACGGTCTCAGGCACATTCCAGCATGTCCCAGCAATCTCATGTCTCAGGCGCCTCCCGTCCCTCTAAAGCATCTTCTCGGCACAGCCATTCATCCCGAGTCTCAAGGGTAGAGAGCCTTGCTGCTCAACTTGTGCAAACACGAATCGATGCCACAGAGGCAACCGCAGTTTTATGCATGGCAAAGGCAGAGCAACTGCTAAAGGAAGAAATGGCTAAGCAAGAGGAAGAAATGGCTAAACAAAAGGCAGAAAGGGCTAAAGCTCAGACCAGGCTTGAGTTTCTACAACGAAAATGGGAGGCAGCAAAAAAAACAGCAAGGGCTGCAGCTTTGCAGGTGGAGGCTGAAAGCGCTACCTCCATGCACAGTTTGGAAGGGCTAGAAATAGGAAGCCCGTATAGCTGCATTATGACCTATGTGGATGACCAGAATGCGCTACAACATGAGCAGGCAGGAGCGCCATGGTTCACCACAAATCTCCCAAAACCAAGTGAACAGGAAGGAGAATCTCAACCACCAGATGTGCAAACCAGTCAAAAAGCTGACATCGCACCATCTGGATTACAAGACCTTCCCTCCAGATCTGCACAACTTACCCCAATGAACTAAACCGCAGATGGTAACTGGATGGGTCCATCTGCACTGATGACTTCCCAGCAGGTGGGCACACAAGGAGCCGTGATTCCTAAGCTCAATGCAATGGCAAAGGAATTCCTCAAGGCCCCTCATTTTAGCCATAAGAAGTCACCCTCCTCAAAAGATACTCTGAAGGAAATCACCAGCCGTCTCTGGCATACGCCCCTGCTCTTGGGAGAAATGCCTATGAGGACAACAAAAAGCCGCTAATCATGCTCCTAATGACTCCAACACCATACTACCTCCGCCTAACTACACCCCCTATACAGCACCAATGTACCCTCCACCAATGTACCCTCCAACATCCTGGAGCAGGAGGTTGGATTTGCCATCCAGGGGTGTGCAGAAATTCTCTGACAAACCAGGGAAGGAGTACTTGTGAAAGCAGATTTTCAAGTGTACCATTCGCAAAGAAGGGTTGGAGTCAGCCGAAGAGCTCGGGCATATGATAGCATGGCTGGGACCAAAATCTACAAAAATAATAAAAAACTTATCCCAACTGGGCAACCCAGACATCGCACTCGAGTGAGCGTGGGACAGGCTCGATCAGCAGTATGGCGTATCTACATTAACAGAGTCCTCGTTCTTAGATCGTATCTACAAATTCCTGGACATCAGTATCAGTGACCCTTGCCAGATGTGAGAATTCTCTTATCTCCTTACACAGCTGCGGACAGCACAAGGAGATTCCACCTTGCCAGGACTTATCTGTCTTAACCAGTTCAGGACACAAAAGCTCATCATTCAAAAATTACCATGGCAGTTAATTGAAGAATGGATCAAGTTCTCCAATGCTTACCAAGCAATGAACCCAGGCAAAGACCCCCCCCCCCTTTGCTGTTCTTGAAGAGTTTGTTGCTCACCATACGAAGCTGTGGAACAGTCCCCGAAATATCAGCATGAGATAAGAAGTCCCTGGACGAACGAAAGGCCTTGCTCAGAACACACGGCCAAAGCTTGCGCAACTAAGGTGAAATGCCACCTATGCAAGATTGACAAGCACCCGGAAGCCCTGCATCCAGACTCTGAGCAGCTACAACAAGCAACTTCTATTCCTCCTCCGACCAAGGAACTTCAGCATGGCTCCAAAGTGCACCCAGAGGTGACTGCCAAGGTCCACTGCACGTCAGTATGTGGTGACTCACCACTTCCTCGTTCATGCACCCATATCTGTCTAGCTAAAGTCTATCCCGACAGATGCCCAGAAGAAGCCATGAAGATGTATGTAGTAATAGATACACAAAGAAATACTACATTAGCTAGGTCAGCATTCTTCGACCTCTTTGATGTCCCAAGTGAAGAAATGCTTTTCACAATATCAATGTGCACTGTACCACAGAGCACAGCAGGGAGGAAAGTCTCTGGACTGTGCATAGAGTCGTTATATGGGAGTTCACAGTTCCCACTGCTGCCAGTGTTAGAATGGGACTCCTTACCAGATGATCGCAGTGAAATTCCAACACCAGAGGTAGCACGAGCCATACCTCACCTGAAGCACATGGCTAATCACCTTCCTGCCCTAGATCCTGAAGCCGAAATCCTACTTATGTTGGGATGAGATGCCCCTGAGGCCCTTGCTTTTTACGGAGTTGTCAAAGGCCCACCAGGTGCCCCAGATGCAGTTAAGATGGAACTTGGATGGGTCATTGCAGGAACAGTCTGTGTTGATCAGCTGCAAGCTCCAACCCAAATGAACGTCTCAGCGACTACCATTCTTAGTAATGGGAAAGCATCCCACCTGAAACCATGCCAAAAACACTTTACGCTTTCAACATCCAAGCCCGTGTTAGGAGCGACAGTGGTCCAGACCAGCAAAGATGACAATGATGTGGCCTTGTTGATAGAGGACAAGGAATTCCTAGAGCTCATGAATAAGGAATTCCTACAGGATGCCTCAGGGAGTTGGGTAGCCCCACTACCCTTTCGCATACCCAGGCAGCACCTGC
>NW_015391102.1:29538-35899 GCF_001527695.2 Protobothrops mucrosquamatus
TTCTCTGTGGGAGCACCCACCCTCTGGAACGAACTGCCCCCAGAGATCAGGGTGATCCCTGATCTCCCTTCCTTCCGCCGCGCCCTCAAGACATGGTTGTTCCAGCTTGCGGGACTGGCCTAAGGGATTTTAAAGGGGTTTTAATTACTTTTAATTAGATCACAGTTAAATATTTCGTTTTAATTAATTTTAACAGGGGGTTTGTATTTTTTGTATTTTAATTGATTGTTAGCCGCCCTGAGTCCGAAAGGAGAAGGGCGGGATATAAATGCAATTAAATAAATAAATAAATAAATCCTCCCCATGCTTCCCACATGGGAGGAGCGTAGGAGCGCATGATTGGCGTAGCCTGCAAAATCCTGGACTCTATGTTGACAAAGATACCCACGCTGACACATGAGGTCCTCACTACCCTCATGGCAGAAGTAGCAGCTATCATCAACACTTGACCTTTGGTTCCAGTTTCTTCTGATCCTGAAAATCCAACTATCCTCACCCCAGTCGCCTTGCTAACCCAGAAGACAGTCAACTGGCCAGCACCATTAGGGAACTTTGTTCTCAAAGATATGTTCAAACAACAATGGAGACAAGTTCAACTGCTCACCAACACCTTTTGGAAGCGCTGGAAGCAAGAATACCTGTCTACCCTTTAGGATCGCCGCAAATGGAAGACCAAAGAGCCTAACCTAGAAGAAGGAGACCTTGTCTTGCTGAGAGACAAGGACGCACATCGGAACTCTTGGCCCATGGGACTTGTGCCCCAAGTTTACCCAGTTCTGGTGGACTAGTTCGCCAAGTTGAAGTCCAGATCGTGAAGCCACAAGAGTCAGATCGTGACTCATAGACTCTCATTAAAAGGTTTACACCAGACCGATCACCGACTTGGTACTGCTGCTGAGGAAAACCGAACTTGAAGATTGAACCTCGAACTATGCATATTGTGTCTACCTCATAAATGCATTGTTTGATGTTATGCCTTTGTTTATTCAGTTATAGTTATGCATGTTTTGTATTTACTTCATGATTGCATTACTATGCTTTTTTCTTATTCTAGTTAATAGTTAGTTAATAGTGGAAATTGCATTATTTTGATGCCATGTGTTTTGCTTATTCTAGTTAATAGTTAGTTAATAGTGGAAATTGTATATTTCCAAGTGGGGAGTGTGCTGGTCCAGGATATAGCTAGCTTAGGAATTAAAATTGTGTGTAGAGCAAGTAGCATTTTAAGGGTTAAAGTGCTACCCTCTTAAGGGTGGCCTTCTGGGAAATGTAGTTTAGTTGTTACATGGTTATATCCAGGGCTTTTTTTGTCATAGAATGCCCAGAACAGAGTTCCGGCACCATTTTTGGATGGAACCTTGTAGGGTAGGCAAGGCGGGTTGTATAACGTGTGTGAGTTCTGGCACCTTTTTTTTTTTTTTTTACAAAAAAAGCACTGGTTATATTTGTGTTCTAATTGGCCACTGGGAGGGTCTTGTGTCTTTATTATGGGACATCCTATTATGTGCCAGGTTTATTATCTCTCTCCATGAATCCTAGCCATGAGGCTGGGAGCTCCGTAGCAGCATGTAAGCTTTGTGAAGATGGAAGAAAATTATTCTCTTTTTACCTGTGTGAATGGATAGAATATGATTCATATGACAGATGTATCTTCAATAACTGTGAGTTACTGCTTAAGAATTCCTTTTTTCTTTTATCAAATTTTTATTAATTTTTTAAATAAACAAATAGATACAATTATGGCATACATTAATTAAAAAAATAAAAAACATAAAAACCTCATATTCCAAGATGCTCAGCAGCCTCCCAAGACCACATTCACCCTCTCTTAACCTACCTACTTCCCTCCTCCTCCTTTCTTCTTCCTCTCCACCCTCTCAACAACTCTACCCTACACATCCCCCTCCTTCTCTCCTCCTCTTTCAGATGTGGTCTTGGAGGTCGACTGAGCCTCCTTTCTTCAATAAATACATTATATCTCACTACCATTCTAGTATACCAAAATATAACTATACATAAAAAATCCCTTTCCCCCCTCCCCCCCTGGACTTCCCAGAACCAAATACAGGATTAAAACACATCCCATTCCATATCTAAATTACAATTTAACTAAACAAACATAATACAATCAATATTTACATACTTTAACTCTAATCTAAAACAATAAGTAAAAACAATATATCTACTCAAAAACTATATGATATTTATTCATTCCATACTTTCTCTGAATATAATCTATCCATCTCCAACATTTAAGCTGTGAACTAAAATACATACAAGACAGTTTTTAAAGATCTAAATATTATCTATAAAACATCTTATATAAATTTTCTCTTAAATTTTACACTTAAGTTTTTCCTTCACTTTCTTCACTCTTAAGTCAATACTTCCAAAGAAATCTTCTTATCTTTCATTGGATCAGCAACAGCATTCCAGTCTCCAAACATAATAACCGATTTATAATCCAATTGAATTATTTTCTTATACAAAAACCTATAAAATTGTTTTTGTTGTTGCTGCTGATATAGTGCATATAGACCAATGCCTCCTTCTTCAAAGCTGGAGAAATAAGATAAAATCCTAATCTTAAGTTTATCAAATATTTTGAATCTTTCAAAGTAATGTAAGTTCCTTACAAGCATATAATCCTTTTTATATTATTTCAAATATTAAAATAATTTCTTCCTTTTCTGTGGTAAAGTCAAACCATTCACGTTCAGCGTCATCAACTTAACCATCCTTTGGCTTGTGGAGCTTATTAAGCATTCTCTGCAAATCTGTCGTTACAGATCTCTTTGGCCTCGCCCCTCCCACTGGCTCCGAAGTCGGTGAATATGTTATGGATACAATTTCTTTTTGTTGCTCTTTCTCTTTATGCCTATAGGCAGCACGGATCATTCTTTGCTCCTTTGAGTTCACTCCCAACTTTTGTTGATTCTGAGGATCTCCTGCAGGTAATGACATAGCCCCAGGCAATTCCACAACAAGTTGCTCCATCAAATCTTCCTTTGCTTTAGATGTCGATGATGATGATAAATCAGCTTTCAGGACCGATAAATAAAAATCTCTAGCTTTTTGAACGGTGTTTAATCTGTGTCGGGTCCCCGCATAATTTACCACAATTCCAAAAGGAATCTCCCATCTAAAAGGCATCTGCCGCTTCTTTAACTCCTGAGCCAAAAAAGTAAAATCCTTTCTTCTTCTTAAAATCTTAGAAGGTATTTCTTTTAAAAGTATAATATCTTGTGCAGCAATTTGAAATCTCTGCTGATAAAAAAGCTGTATAATTTCATTACGACGTACTCTTGTGGTAAAGTAAACAACCACATCTCTAGGTATGTTTCTCTGACGTGCAACCCAGGAATTTACTCTAAAAAAAATTTCTATTTCTCCACAGATCACCTCTGGGTTGCAGTCCAAAACCAGGGCCAAAGCTGTAACAATTTCTTCCTTAAGTTTCTCTTGTAAGTCCTCCTTAAGACCCCTAATCCTCAGAGCAAATTCCATTTCTCTATATTGTGACATTACCATATCATTTTGAAGAATTTCCACACCTTCTTCTACTTTCTCAAGTCTGTCCTCTGTTCCTTCCATTTTCTCCACTAACTCATCCACCCATCCCTCTATACGATCAACATGAACTGCTAGTCCTTGAAAGATGTGTGATATATTTTCACAAAGTTCCTGATTTTTCTTATCAAGAAGTTCTTCTGTTTGTTTCACAGTCTGCAATGAGGACTTAGCTAAAGCCTCTTGTAGATCTTTAAGTGTAATGGAAGGAGGAGGTGACGGTGGGGGAGATCTAGGTTTTTGTTTTGGAATTTGCACAACTGGAGAGGAAATAGCTGTTTTAGGCAATGCAGAAACTCCAGTACGTTTTGAAGCCATTGTGCCAAATTTTCCTAAGTATAGTTGTAAAACTCACAACAGCATGTATAAACTTAAAAAAAAGCTTGACTTAAAAAAAAGTCTTTAAAATCCTTTAAAATGTATCATTCCACAACTGGAAGAAGAGTGAAAGTTTTCCTTTTGTTACAAAGAAGCAGCGCTTCCGCGGCCATTTTCTTCTCACTTTCACTTATAGCAAATAGCAAAAATCCCAGTAAAATCTTTGAGTTAAAGTCACAATTTAACTAAAGTAAAAATCCCCTGTCTGGTTCCATCTGTTTAAAAGTTACTCACAAAGCAGATACAAAGTAGCAGCAGTGGCGGCGACGTCTAGCTTCGCTCCGAAGAGCGAAGACACTCCGAGCTGTGGAGAGAAGTCCGGACTCCGGGGGAGTTCATCACCTTCATCCCCCCAGGATCATTCCTGGGGGGACTAGGGAACTCAACCCCTATCCAGACTGAACTCACTTTCTCCCCTTCACCCGGGGAGAAAGTTCCGAGCCGCAAAACAGCTGATCCGCGCTGTTTTGACAGCTTTGACGCAGTCCCGGGCGGGAGGCTGAAAAAAAAGCCTCCTTTGGCGAAGCCTCACCACCGGAAGTCCCAAGAATTCCTGATCAATAAATATTCTGCATGTTACCATTCCATCGAATTATTCTATCTGGATTATGGCTAGAGCAACCGCTACAATCCAGAATACTACCATTTCTTGAAACTCCAGAATTGCACAGAATAGTACTTCAAAAAAACTATTGTTACTTCAGATCTCTTGGTAATAGTACTTCAAGAAATCTATTGTTACTTCAGATCTCTTGGTAATAGTACTTCAAGAAATCTATTAGTGCAGGGATTATTAGTTTCTTGATCTCAGGAGACACAACTGAGAAATGAGGCAAATTGTATTGAGCGATGATGATTCTACAGTAAATGAGTGAATAATCAGGAAAATGTAACAGCAATCCCTGAGTGAAAAAGGGTTAGAGTTAGGGTTAGGGAAAGGGAAAGGAAGACTGGTCACTAAAGTGCTCTTGGTGAAAAGATTTTTACTTCACAAATTCTCTCTCCTTACCTCACAATTTCAGGTAAGTATTGCAATGATGGATACGTGAATTCCGAACAGAACTTTGGACTTGATTTAGCTAGAAAGAGATCAGCAAACTCTGTGTTTCCATAAAGGTCTGAAAATGAAAGCATATTATGAATTGCTTCAAAACACCATTGCTGAATTCCATATACTTTTGAGATGAGTAAATCATGAAGTTCATTATAAGTGAACTGTACTTTCAGTTTAGTCCAGTCTATTTGAGTCATGAAACCCAAAACATTTGATCTGGCATTCCAAAAAGGGCTGCTGACAATCTTGAAATAAGTCACAGGCTGGCAGGCTGGCCGAGTTCTCTGGATATAGCATTTATAACAAAACAAATTAGTAAGCATAAGTCGTTAACTATGTATAATTACTTTACAATGACTAAATCAAAAGAAGAATGAGAAAAGAATGACTAGAAAGTGCTAAAATTTTGGAAAAGGTTGCTATGTGATCATTTTAAAACAACTTCCTCCTGCTAAAAGGATCACCTTTGCATTCCTTCCATTGCACTTCCAGGACCTTTAACCCCACACAGGTCCCTAACAGTGTCTGCATCCCAATGAGACTGATCTTCAAGCACTCAACCACAGTCTCATAGGATAGCAGTTCCCCCGATTCCCTCAGCAGATCAAAGATGCCCATCTGACTTTCAGTAAATATGATCTGGAAAGAAATACACAAAATTTATAAAAGGAGAAGGTATAAGTACAGATCTAAGCTTTTTAATGTGCCAGATTATGCAGAGAATCATATTTGGACTCCAGAGAACTATATGCTTTGGAGCATGATTGTGTATGGCAACTAATATTGTTCCCTTTCTGATGAGGAATAAAAGAAATCGATTTGTAGAGGAAGCCAATACAGCCACATCCACTCATCCACTCAGCTAGAATGTTTCCTGAGAGCAAGGTGAATGGCATATAAATTTAATAAATAAATTTAATAAATAAATAAATAAATAAATAAAAATTACCGCACAGATGGTATATCCTTCTAAAGTGCTAGGTTTGTTTAATGTATTTATTGGAGAAATAGCTGGAAGGAGCCACATTTGTATTTAAAAAAGAACTTTTTCAAGAGTTGTCTTTCTTATTTCTTATTTATTGCTTTCTCTCTTTTTTGTAAATATTTTATTAATTTCAAGTTTTACGATCATAAGTACTTAATAAACAACTCAATGTCTGGCCCTGCGCACAGTCACTCATGCCCTCGTTACCTCCCGCCTGGACTATTGTAATGCTCTCTACATGGGGCTCCCCTTGAGGAGCACCCGGAGGCTTCAACTGGTCCAGAATGCGGCCGCGCGGGCGGTGTTGGGAGGGACTCGTCGCTCCCATGTAACACCGCTGCTGCGCGAGCTGCACTGGTTGCCGGTGGCCTTCC
>NW_015391102.1:36708-38076 GCF_001527695.2 Protobothrops mucrosquamatus
TACCACATCTCCAACATTTGGGCTGTAAATTAGGATACATACAAGACAACTTTTTAGGATCCAGATGCCATCTATAAAACATTTTGTAAAAATTTTCTCTTAAATTTTGGGCCTGGGTAAATTTTACATTTCTAACCCAAATTACCTCCCATATATCCAGTGAAATCGGTTCTTGAACATTTTGGGCCCACTTTACCATGCAATCTTTAACTAATTCCATTTCCGAATCCATCTCTATTAAAGCATTATAAATTCTCTTTATATGCGCTCGATTTTGATCTTTAATCTGTTTTACCAAATTCTCATCCATTAATGTAATACCAACCTTCCAGTTTTTAAATCCAAACCTATTTCACCAACTTTTCAAATGTTCTTTTGAATATAAAATCTTAAAAATACTTTTAGTATTTGTCAAATCTATGCCTCTATATTAAATTCAAATTAATCTTGTAATTTTCTCTAATTTACCTCCAAAGAAAATTATTTGCTGCTTCTCTTTTCCTGAGAGAACGGGGTGGAAATTCCCCTTCTCTCTATCATCTGTGGAATTCTTTGCTTTAGGAGTTCTTTTTTTCCAGGAAAAGGTTTTAAAGTTATAAAGAGGGGATTGTTCTCACCCAGTTCCATCTGTGTTGTTCAGAGGTTGCTCGTTAGTGCTTATCTTGGGTTGCTGGTGGCTTTTGGCTGGCCGCATAAATGCAGCCAGTCTTTCTTCTGCCGGTTTGAAGGGCTTCCTCGAATCAAGTGGAAGGGCTGCCACCCCTCCACGATCGACGAGAGTCCCCTTCTTCTTCATTGCCTCTCTGGGATGATTTTAGACCCTTTTTAGGGTCCCAAGCAGAGCGAAATCGGATGTTAAAAATGAAACCCCATTTTCCTGTGCCCATCACACCACGATGTCTAACCTGGAAGTCCTTCTTATTTATTGCTTTCTAATTAATAACAAAAAAGAGGAAGAAAATGAGCAAAACACAAAGACAATAATTATGGAGGTGCATACTTTTCCAGAAAGAAAAGAAAAGAAAAGAAAAGAAAATTTCTCTGAGAAAGAAATATGACCCCAAAAAATTGTATGGTTTGTTTCATTAAAACAGTAAGCAGTTACAATTCTATGCATACTTATCTAATGCAAATAATATGCAATTATGTATATATTTCTAATAATTTATATTTATTTATTTATTTATTTATTAAATTTATACCCCGCCCTTCTCCCGGAGGACTCAGGGCGGCTTACAGCCAGTTTAAAACAATGATACAATACAATACAAAATTTAAAAATGATTAAAAATAAATATTCAAATTTGGCCGCTTCTACTAAAAATTTGATTAAAACCAATTTAAAATACCCCTAGGCCAGTCCTGCCC
>NW_015391102.1:40097-45200 GCF_001527695.2 Protobothrops mucrosquamatus
AATCCCCCATGACTATAAGTCTGGGGGTCTCAACTGCCACCCCGGCTATCACGTCGGCCAGCTCAGGCAGGGCCGTTGATACATAGCAGGGAGCCAGGTATATAATCAACAGGCCCACTTGTACCCCCTGCCCCCACTTCACAAGGAGGGACTCACCACCGTCTATCTGAGGCACAGTGGTCTCCCTTGGGCCCAGATTAATTTTAATGATATTTTGTATAAATGAGTCCCATATTTCATTACAGTTCTCCATGCAAAGTCTACATGTATAGGCAATCTTCTCATGAATGGCAAATATCATCAGGTCTACAATCCATTGAATAAATGGGGTCATGACTACTATTTGTGATGCTCTTTCCAATTTCAGGTAAAATAATACCCATTCATTTGAATTGGTTTGTTTACTGATTAGGACATTCACTTAATGATCACAGCATTGACTTAATGACTGTGGTATTTGCTTAATAGCTGCTGTGAAAAAGGCTTGGAATTTACTACCAGTCACAAATTGCCTTCACTTACAACCATAATAACTTACAACCCTATTTCAAGGCTCAATCCACTGAAATTTTACACAGAGAAAGAATATTTTTTTAAATATTGAATATTCAATATATAGTTATAAGTATTTCATATCTTACCTTTGAAATTACAAATGAATGCTGGAAATCAAATAATATTTTAATATTTTCAATTTCTTCAGCTGACCTCATTGTGTCCTTAGGACACAATGTCCTTCTACAGCACTTCAGATATTTATGGCTTGATATCACAGTCAGATAGAGTTGCAAAAATAAATAAAGCCATAAAGAAATTGTTTTTAAAAATACAAGAAAGCAAGAGAAAGAGGAAAGGGAGATTTACCATAAATATATGGTAATAAAAATTACTTCTATTCACAGAAACACAAGTATAAGAAATATATTTGGCATGTTCAAAGTGATTCTAAGAACTTTCTTCAAAATCAAATTACTTTAAGAAGGAAATGAATCACATATTTCTGAAAATTAGAACAATTATAATCATAAAAAGATAGGAAAAGCTCTCTTTGTTTAGAGAGAGATTAGAATGCAGATTTTATTGGGGAGTAAAGAGTGGTTAAAATTACAGCAAGAATTTGCTTTTGAAGGATGTTAAAGGATTTGAAACTCTGTGGACAGATGAAAATAAAATTGCAGGTTAAAAACCAATTGATTATAATGTGATAATATATAAATGTTTTTTACAAATTTACTACAAATATTTTATTCAATTTAAAAATCTGGTCTTATTTTTATTGTGAGAGAACACAATTTAAAGAAAAATTTTTTTTAAAATTATTTAACTATTTAAAACACAATAACATTTTCAAATGAAATTGAATGTCTCCATATCACAATGCCAGCTGTTGCCTTTTTCCTTTCCAAGATCCCTAGACTGCAATGATTAATGTAAACAGATGGAAATGGAAATGAAAAAAGCTAATACAATTATTAATCAGGAAGAAGTTATTGTGGATACTCTAATTACGGTTCTTCAGTGTCTTTTGATATTCCATTTGAAAAAGTAAAGACATAAGTTGATGTTGACTACTTCTGACTCCATGGACATCCATATTTTCCTCCTCGACACAGTATAGTGAAATTACCACAGAAAATATTTTACAAGCATGTAAGCTTCAGCCTTGTGCTTACCAGAAAGAAAAAACTATTAAAGAGGAAAAGAAAGAATAGAGCAGCTGTTCAGCCCCATTTAAACTACACCATATATACCACCTAATTATATTTATATCAGCATTTAGTTGCTCACTATAAGGCAGTTATGTGACATATCCTCCCCTTCAGTACATCTCACCTCAGAGGGCTATTGTTGTGCAGAACATAGGAGGAGAAAGGTGCATTGTGTATATTCTCTACTTATAATGCAAGAAAGGCGGGATAAAAATCAAATAAATAAATAAAATCAAGAATGCCAGAGAAGCAGTTAGCTGCACTAATGGAGAATTTCCTCCATAAAGCTCTGAGAGTTGCATATTTGTTCATATTGTTAGATTTGTACTCTTTCTCCCTTCAAAACAGCATAGATAGCATTTTCTCTCTCCTGGTTCTTCCCGCAATGACCCCATGAACCAGAGTCTGCTACTCATATTATTACGTGTTCATCTCCAAACACTTTGGTAGCCTTTCTCAGGATTTTTTCATTTCTTCCCATCCCAGGTGAGACACTGCCATTTTCTTGGATGGTCACTGTCTCTTTTTACCTGTCCTCTGGACCCTAAGAAAGAATTGCAAAAGGAGTCTTCTCTGGAGGCAGTGCTTTTATAGTTTCCACAGTCTTGATAAGCACAGCTAAACTATGCAAACACCATATCTTCAGAAGAGGCTGGGGTGCATTTTTAAAATACTTTGGCAATGGGCTCTTCCGCAATGTAGGTACTGGGTAGATCTTTTGTTAAAAATAAGAGTTCAAAAGCGCAGATAGAAATCTTTCCAGAATTCATTTCTTCCTTAAACTTGCCCAATAACGCATACAGACAAACATTCACTTTGGCTAATTGTTGTGACTCAAATTGTGCAATAACAAACTCTTCTACTAAGGAAGTAGAAATACCTATTTTGCTAACAATGGTAAATCATATTCCAAGGACAGCTGGATAGAAACTGTGCCTTTGGTCTTTCATTTCATTTCATTACAAAGTCTTTCTCCCTATTGGGTAGCTGAAGAAATTGAGTTCAAGAGTTTGTAGGTTGACTCTTTACTGATATCTCTGCCTTCTTTAGAGTACTACATGTTGCTGTGTGTGACACATTGAGGGCAGAGCAGCAAACTCACATTTTACCCAGAATACTTTATCTTCTTACATGAAACCTTTTGGTCTTATTAACTACATTTTGACCCTGTAGTCCAGCGGTTCTCAACCTGTGGGTCGCGACCCTTTGAGGGGTCAAACAACCCTTTCACAGGGGTTGCCTAAGACCATCGTAAAACACATATTTCCGATGGTCTTAGGAACCGAGACACCGCTCCGCATCCATCTCCGAATGGCCTCCTCCGCCATTTGCAGAGAGAGAGACAGAGAGGCACTTTTGCTTCCCTTCTCTCTCTCTCTCTCTCTCTCTCTCTCTCTCTCTCTCTCTCTCTCTCTCTCTCTCAGGCGGACTTACCTCCTGCAGGGCTCCTAATTGGCCCTGCGCCCAGGTGCCCCACCCCCTGGGAGAAGCACGGCCAGGGTCTTCAGCTATAGAATTGCGGATTTTCACAATAAAACCTGTCTTTCACTGTGCAGGAATCACTTCTTGCCTTCAAAACAGAGAAGGGCCAACCAAGCAGGAGTGACGGACGTGATTTCAAACTAATGAGTTGTTTACATGCCTGCTGAGCCCGAACCGCCTCCCCCCCCACACACACATACAAACACTCCGGAGCGCCTCTGCCTCACACCCACAACAGAACCAACACACCCGCTGATGCTCGCAGTTGTCAACAACGCCTCCAGCGGCCTCGGGGCCTTCTGAGGCTCCAACCTTCCTGCCCCGGGCTTTGGGGGCAGAGTTCGCGAGGAAGCGGAAAGCGAAACGCAGGCCAGCTCCGCCGCTGAGCTCCAGCTGCGGCCCTCCGGAGCGACGTGCCATGGCCTCCCTCCACGTCACTGCCGAGCGCAGCCCCTTCTTGCCTAACTCTCCCTGCGGCGCTCCCTCCCCAGCGGCCTCTCAACGGACAGGCTGGCCTGCTGCTGGCTTTGGGAAAAGCGGCTAGGCGAGGTTCCACAAGGCGGAAAACTGCGGCTGGCCTGGGAACAGGGCAGGGAGGCGAGGCCGGAGTGCGGCAAGTTTGATGCGAAGGCAGCGGGAGGGAGGGAGCGCTGAGGGGCAGCCGGACAGCTCTTCTGAAGGTCCCGGTGGTGCCTCTCGAGCAGCCCGGGAGGCCCCTCGGCCAGGCTGGGCAGGAAGGTCGCCCCCTCCAGCCGGGGTGTCCAGGAAGCTTCGGCTCCTCCCCATCATGGGCCACTTTGGCCTCTCGCGCACGGTCTCGCCTTGACGGGGCCCCGGGACTTGCAGACCCCCGTGACTTGCCGCCGCTCCCGGCAACTGGACTGAACCCGCACGGCGGCGAGGCCTGGCACCCAACTGAAGCTTCCAGTTGCGCGGAGAAACATGCCGGGCCACGCAACTGGCAGAGGTGGCCGCTCCTGCTCTCACTGCCGCTGCCCGGCCTGAATCTGCTCGGGGTAAAAGAGGTGGCTGCTGCCCAGCGCACAGAACTCCTGTGTGTCCCAAGCCCCCTCATTCTCGAGAGAAAGAAACCGCTGCCTCCCGTCCTGCTCCCCCTCCCCGCCCATTCAGCTGAGGACGCGGCGGAGGCCGGGCTGGGGGCGGTGGGGACCCCCGACGATGCTGCTGTAAGAGAGAAAGAGAAAGAGAGAGAGGAAAGAGAGAGAAACAGAGGAAAAGAGAGAGGAAAGAGAGAGAGAAAGAGAGAAAGAGAAAGGGAGGAAACAGAGAAAGAGAGAGAGAGAAAGAGAGAGAGGAAAGAGAAAGAGAAAAAGAGAAAAAAGGAAAGAGAGAGAGGAAAGAGAGAAATGGGAGAGGAAAGAGAAAAAGAGGAAAGAGGGAAAGAGAGGAAAGAGGGAGAGAGAGAAGAGAGAGAGGAAAGAGAGAGAAAGAGAGAGAGGAAAGAGAGAAAGAAGAAAGAGAGAAAGAGGAAAGAGAAAGAGAGGAAAGAGAAAGAGGGAGGAAAGAGAGAGAGAAAGAGAAAGAGGAAACAGAGAAAAGAGAGAGGAAAGAGAAAGAGAAAGAGAGGAAAGAAAGAGAGAAAGAGAGAGAGGAAAGAGAGAGAGAAAGAGGGAGAGGAATGGCGCTTCTCCAACCAGGCTGGGTGGAGCCGGCGAAGCGGCCTTCCTGCCCCCCTCCCCGGCCAGCTGGATAGGGGGTTGGGGGTCACCACAACATGAGGAACTGTATTAAAGGGTCGGGGCATTAGGAAGGTTGAGAACCACTGCTGTAGTCTTTTAAGTGGAAAAACCAGCTAGATTTTCTGTTGTCAGTATGCAAATCATACCCAGCTCTAGATCTCAACCCTGTGCAGATGAAGCTGTCAGTCTACTAACTCATTATCTCAACACTG
>NW_015391102.1:47286-48401 GCF_001527695.2 Protobothrops mucrosquamatus
TGCACTTTTCATCACTCCAATTATACAAGACTCTTGATAAGATGTAAAGATCTGCTTCAGGAATTGGATCTTTAAAAAAATCCCCTGTAATAAGAATACATCTCTTTATAAGGTAGAAATTTGTTAATTCTATTAACAACTTGGAGAAACAATTTGTTCATAAAGCTTGTCTCTACAATGATACTAGCTTTTTTTCAGGCACTGCTTTGAAATGGCAGAGATATTGATTCAAAGCACATATTACCTTCATGGAAAGAGATCTGGGATTCATCTGAAAATGCATTATATTTTTTTGATATTTCCACAACTCCAGGAAGGTCAAGAAGTTTCACAGTACAATTTGGGTACACTGAAATCAATTCCTTAGCTAAGCCACCACTACTTCCTTGAAAAAAAGAACACAATGCAAAAAAAGGAACTATGTAAGAAAGATATACTGCATATCAACATTTTTAACAATTTACTAGAACATTTGTTATGATTTTTAGCTTACCTCATTATTTTATTTTTCATATAGCTGTGCTAAACAGATATATAATATTGTGATTTGAAGAAGTGTATTCATTAACGTGTGTTTGATTGTTTATTTATATATTAAACTTATTAACTACCCATCTCCCTCACCAAGTGGCTCTGGATGGTGTACAATTTAATCAATCAATAAATAAAACATTTTACAACTCTGACTGACAGGTTGTGTAGCACACGTACAGCACACTGAAGAAGAGGTCCTTCTGCCCAAGCCCAGATGTAATTGGCAGCTTGCCAGCTCAGATGCAGATAAAAGTCCCCAAGCTTGGAATGGGGTGGGGTGTATGTGTGCATGCTGAAGGAAAGATCCTTCCCTCCAAGCTCAGGGTGCAATTGGCAGCTTGACAGCATGGATGCTAATAAAAATCCCCAAGCTCAGAATGGTGTGTGTGTGTGTGTGTATCTGTGTCTGTGTATTTCTCTCTGTCTGTCTGTCTGTCTGTCTGTGTCTCTATGTCTCTGTGTTTGTTCACTTCCCTCAACCAGGCCAACTTTGGAAACCAGAGTGGAAGGCCCAGGCTCATGGCAAGTTGTCTCTGTGATGAGTTGCCTTGGGCGAGGTGTCCTGCGGCCAGGTGGCAGTG
>NW_015391102.1:52166-53191 GCF_001527695.2 Protobothrops mucrosquamatus
ATACATGATAAGGATTTGGGAGAATCTCTGGATAATGAATGAAAGCATCTTTGTTCCTGTACTGGACCATATTGCACATTCAAGCAATTGAGATGTAGTTGACTTAGCTCTAGTTGTACATTTCAGTTTTCCCTTTTGAAAATTAATTCTTGGTAAGTGAGACAGGTTGAAAGAATATCCCAGTTCCAGCAAAAAGAGACGGAAGACTGGAAGAACAAAACATCATAAGACAGAAAAGACATGGGAAAGTATGTATATTATTCATGCTTCACTAAGATCCAAACATAACTACTATTCCTTTTAAGGGTAAGCAACTGTATATAAAGCCCAGGAAATGATGAATGGGATTTGGGAAGCAAAAGATAACAAGAAACTCCCCACCCTCAAATTATGAAAACAATATTCAGCACATCTCTCCATACCTTCTTCTTGCAAACCACCCAGTGGTGATAAATTGGCTGATTTGCAACCCAGGCTCCAAATTTGTGATTGTAGGGTAGATGTAATAGTGTGATGATCGTTATAGCAAAACTGGGCTTTGGCTTTGTTTGTGGCAGATTGGCCAAAATCAGTGTTGGTGGGTAGCACTGCTTGTCTATCTTTTTGTTTATTAAAAAAAAACTTCCATGAAAATATTTGTAGAGCTGCAAAGTGAGATTTGATAAATAAAAGCAAAACAGCTATTTGCTGTCCAATCTTTACAAAAGAAAGTCATAAAAATACTATTTTACCTGTACTGAGGTCCATAAAATTCCTTTGAAGAAATGCCATATATTGATTGAATCGGAGGTTTCCCATCCCTTTAGCAGATTATTTGTTTTTTTTTAAATTGAAAACAACAAAACTACCATTAGCGATTATATTCTTCTACCTCCCCAGGATCAAAATAGTGCTTCTGTTCAAATAGCACAATAATATGACTTGCAAAAGTTACTCCAAAAATATCACAGGCTCAAAACAGTAATGGAAACCTATGAAGTGAATGAATCTGACAGAAACTGACTCTTTACATCCATCTTGTTTCA
>NW_015391102.1:53595-65762 GCF_001527695.2 Protobothrops mucrosquamatus
AAATCCCTGTTACTTGTGGGAGAGGAAGCCTACCAGTCCTGGTCTCTAATATTGTCTTTCAAGAAAAAGTTTTTACTTTACCAATACTCCCTTCCTACCTCACAGCTTCAGACAAGTATTGCATTGCTGGATATAGAGTTTCTGAATAGAACTTCATGGAATAATACTGAGACTTTGGGCTTGATTTAGCCAGAAAGAGGTCGGCAAACTCTGTGTTTCCATAAATATCTGAAAATGAAAGCATAAGATAAAAGACAATTACTTCAAAACCCCTTTGCTGAATTCCTTATACATGTGATAAAAGCAAAGCATGAGGTTCATATAAATAATTACAGTTTGTTTGAAATCCTGAAATCCAAAACATTTGATTTGGTATTCCAAAAAGAGGTCCTGAAATAAAGTGGCTGAGTTCTCTGAACATAACATTCATAGCATAAGAAATTAACAAGCAAAACTGAATAACAACAAACAAATAACAGAGTTGGAAGGGACCTTGGAGGTCTTCTAATTCAAACGCCTGCTCAAGCAGGAAACCCTATAAGATTTCAGACAAATGGCTCTTCAGACAAATGATTCTTAAAAATCTCCAGTGTTGGAGTACCTATAACTTCTGGAGGCAAGTCATTCCACTGAATGACTTGGCTCCAACAAAGATGATTAGGGGACTGGAGGCTAAAGCATATAAGGAAAGGCTGCTGGAATTGGGTATGTCTAATTTAATGAAGAGAAGGACGAGGGGGGACATGATAGCAGTGTTCCAATATCTCAGGGGCTGCCACAAAGAAGAGGAAGTCAAGCTATTTTCCAAAGCGCCTGAGGGCAGGACAAGAAGCAATGGATGGAAACTAATCAAGGAGAGAAGCAACCTAGAACTAAGGAGAAACTTCCTGACAGTTAGAACAATTAACCAGTGGAACAACCTGCCTCCAGAAGTGGTGAATGCTCCAACACTGGAAGTCTTTAAGAAGAGACTGGACAGCCATTTGTCTGAAACTAACCAAGGAGAGAAACCACCTAGAATTAAGAAGAAATTTCCTGGCAGTGAGAACAAATTCCTGCAACATTTCTTCATATATTTTAGCCTCCAGTCCCCTAATCATCATCTTTGTTGCTCTTCTCTGCACTCTTTCTAGAGTCTCAATATCTTTTTTATACCATAGCAAAAAAAAAACTGGATGCAATATTCCGAGTATGGTCCTACTAAGGCATTATAAAGTGATATTAATACTTCACGTGATGTTGGTTCTATCCCTCTTTTACTGGAGCTTAGGACTGCATTGGCTTTTTTTGTAGCTGCAGCACACTGCTGGCTCATATTTAAGTGATTGTTCACTAGGACTCCAGGATCCCTCTTGCAGTTACTACTATTAAGGCAGGTACCACTTACTCTGTATCTGTGCATTTGGTTTTTCTTGCCTAAATGTAGAACCTTATTTTTCTCGTGATTGAATTTCATTTTGTTAGATAGGACCCAGTGTTCAAGTCTGTTGAGATCCTTCTGTGTCTTTAGCCTGTCTTCTGGAGTGTTGGATATTCCTGCCAGCTTGGTGTCATCTGCAAATTTGATGAGTTCCCCTTCTATTCATCTAAATCATTGATGATGATATTGAAGAGTACTGAGCCTAAGATAGAGCCTTGGTGTACCCCACTGCATACTTCCCTCCATGTAGTTGCCATTAAGGACTACATGTTGAGTGTGGTCAGCCAGTTATGAATCCATCTGGTGATTATGCTGTCTAACCCACATGTTTCTACCTTATCAAGTAGTAAGTTGTTGTTTACTTTGTCAAATGCCTTATTGAAGTCTATGTAAATAATATCAACAGCATTTCTCTTGTCTACTAATTTTGTGACATTGTCAAAAAATGCAATAAGATTTGCCTGGCAAAATCAATTTTTGACATATTCTGGTTTGTTTGTTTGCCTATAGGTGTTCACAGATTTGTTGCTTTATTATGTTTTCCAAAATCTTCCCAAGTATTGATGTCAGACTTATATAGCTGTAGTTTCCTGGATCCATTTTTTTCCTTTTTTGAATATAGAAACTAAATCAGCCCTTTTCCAATTATCTGGTAGTTCCCCAGTGCTCCAGGATCTTTGAAAGATGTAGTTCAGTGGTTCTGAGATCACGTCTGCCAATTCCTTTCAGAACCTTGGGATGTAACCCATCTGGTCCTGGTGATTTGAAGTTGTCTAGAGTGGATCGGTGTTCTCTTACCATTTTCTTGCTTATTTTGATTTGCATTCCTATTGTGCATTTTACATTTTTTTTTAAATAGGTCGGATTGTTTTTTCCTTTTGTGTAAAAACAGATGCAAAAAATGAATTAAGCAGTTCTCTTTTTTTAACGTACTGCTCGTCACCTTGCCATTTTCTCGCATTAATGGACCAATCATTTCCTTGACTTTTTTCTCTTTTTTTACATGTTGAAAGAAGCTTTTTAAAATATTTTTTTTACTTTTGTTGCAATTTTTGTTCTGAGTCTGAGAGTTCTTTTGAGCACTTATTTTTCTTCTTTATTGGAATTGTGGTAGACTGGGCTTTTATAATCTCACTGATCATTTTATATATAACTATTTTATAGTAAATAAATTAAAAGAAGAATGAAAAAAGAATGGCCAGAGACTTCTAACTTCATGGAAAATAACGCTATGTGGTCATTTTAAAACAACTCTAACTGCTTCCTCCTGCTAATTAGGATCACCTTTGCCATCCTTCCATTCCACTTTCAGGACCTTTAACTCCACACAGGCCCCCAGCAGCATCTGCATCCCGGTGAGACTGGTCTTCAAGCACTCAGCCATAGTTGCAGGGGACATCAGTTCCCCTGACTCTCTCAGCAAATCAAAGACACCCAACTGACTGGCAGTAAACATGATCTGCAAAGAAATAAAGAAGTCAGTGGAGGCACAAAAAAAGAGAGGATTACAGATCCTACAGATTACAGATTTAAGCTTTTGAGAGTTCCAGATCATACAAAGAACCATATTTGCTGTTCAGTAGTAAAAGATTGTGGGAGCATGTTTTTTATTTTTATTTACTGATTTTTAATTGATAAACAAAAAAGAGAGAAAGAAAAGGAGAAAAAGACAAAGATAATAATGATGGAGATATATACTTTGCCAAAAAAAGAGGAGAAAATAACCGTAAACAGTTATAATTCTATATATACTTATCTAATGCAAATATTATTTAATTATGCATTGATTTTTAAATGCATTTATATGACTATCATTGTTTAACCTACCATATTTTGTATAAATGAATCCCATATTTCATTATACTTGCCCATACAAAGCCGAAGTCTACATTCTTGTAAGTGGCAAGTACTATCAGGTCTTCAGTTCATTGAATAAATAGGGCCATACATTTATCTTTCCCATGCTGCATATTAGTCTTATGGAATAAGAGGGGTACAGAGAATCCATTTAGCAACAGCAATAGCAATACCAATTGCCCCCTCTAAGTGGTTTACAGAGTCAACATATTGTCCCCAGAAGCTGGGTCCTTATTTTATCAACCTCAGAAGTATGGAAGGCTGAGTCAACCTTGAGCCTTTTAAGCTGTGGGCAGAGTTAGCTTGCATTCTAACCCCTGCTCCACCATGGTTCCCAGTTCCTTTTGACAAATTCCATGTACTAGGTATGTGAGTTAAAATAATATTTCTGAAAATTTTAGGTTTTGTTATATAATTATATTTATATAATTCACTACCTTCTTCCAAAACCTGGTAAGTGTAGGACTGTGTTTTATAAAGAAGCATTATCTTTATTACATCTCCAACAAAGTGCTATTTCTGACAATTTTCCCCAATTTTTTATAGATGGATTTTCTAATAAAGTAAAATTGGCAAGGAAAAAAGGTTCAAATCTTTTTTATGGATATTACATTCCATAATTTTCAAACAGAAGTAATTATTTCCAGAGATACTAGAATTTTAATATATTTGGATCCTGTCCATCCAACTGAAGGTGCTGTGTATATATATTCTAAAGTTGCTCAAATCAGAAAGTTAACACCAGTTGTCGACTTCCAATATTTTATACAAGAGACAAGTATGGTGATATAGCTTCAGAGTCAGAAAACAGAATCCTTCTTCATTAATTGAAAATTGTGTTTTCTGTAAAGTAATTCTCAGAATCAAAGAACCTCATAGAACTTTTCTAAATAAAGATTCATTTTCTGAAGATATTTCAGATATGCAAACTGGAATTCCCTTAGAATACAAATTAATCTGGGAATAATGTTCATTTTTTTGAGTGTCACCTTTCCCCAAATAGTAAGGTTTAATAATTCCCATTTATCATTATCTAAAGAAACCTCTCTCTAATTTTAGTTATATTAAAAGTTACCAAGTGAGTTATATCTTTTGGTATATGCACTTGAACTATATAATTATTTGGTACAAATCCAGAATTAATATTCCTTAAATGGATGGTTAACCAAATTTTCATGGATTTTCACACATCCAATTCCAATTTGGAGCAGTTAATAGAGTATCATGCTATTCTGCTAAAGGCATCTGTTTATTGCACAAACACTGAGTTAGTAGTGTGTAGTTTAGAAATAAACAAAATAATGTTGTCTGCAAATAAAGCCAATTTGTGTTTGACTGAATTATGAACTACTCTGCAGATCTTTCAATGTTGCCTAATACAGAAGCCTAGTTTTTATAAATCCTGCTTGACTATTCTTTGTAAGGAACAATGTCATTTGCTGTGGTATATTTGCCAACACTGCTGTTAAAATCTTTGTGTCAACATTATCAATGAGTTTGTACAATATTTAGCACACTGAGTGTGATCTTTACATGCTTTTGGCATACTGTAAATGTAAAATAAACCTGATTAAATGTTAGTAATAAACTTCCCTAACCAAATATCTCTTCATCACTTGACAAAGCTTTGGCACCAAAAGATCTATTGTGTAGTGGCTTCAGTAGGCAAAGAGCAGACCAGCATAGTTACAATGTTATTTATTGACTCAAACTAGAACTGGAGAACTGCAGGCAATTGCCTGTAATTTATACTCTAAGCCAGGGGTAGGCAACCTTGCTGGCTCAGGAATTCTGGGAGTTGAAGGCCACGAGTCATAAAAGAGCCAAGGTTGCCTACCCCTGCTCTAAGCCCACAGGGCCTTAACCAATCACAATACTTGAAAAACCCGCCCAAATATGAATATTCAAAGTTTCCCTCCAAAACAGTTGGAGTTAACAGTCAGGGTCATCTAAAGGTTAGTTTCATTTTAGCTTCACAAGCAGTTGGAGTTAAGTTAGTTTCACTTTAGCAGGGATTAACACAACTTCGTATATATTCACTACATAACAAGATCCATACACTTTTTTATGCCACTCAAGAGGGAACCCATCTTTTACCACTTTCAATTTAAAACATTATTTTTTTAATTTGTACCTCAGATACAGGAGCATTTTCCTGTATCATCTAATGGTAGTAGATTAATTTTATTTTAAAATTTGAACTTTCACTTGCTACAGAATGGGTGCTTTGCAGCCTGTAAAGGAATCCCAGGCATCATAAATGGTTGCACTGTCTCCCTGTGGTCGTGTGAATGCATGTTGAGGGAATCAGACTTTTCTACTTCTTGCAGCATTATGAAGTCACATGACTGTGCTTCGCGGTGCTTTTTGCCAATTTGAGGCCCATTCAAATGAATGGATTTACTTAATGAATTGGGTGTTCGGTTAACAACAGCGGTGTTGACTTAACAGCTATGGTATTTGCTTAACTGCCGTGAAAAATCCAGAAATTTACTTACCAGGGTAATAATTTAGGACCATAATTCAGGGCTCAGTTACAGTCATAAAATGAGGATTAACTGTGTATAATTCTGAATAAAGTTTGCAAAATTGATACTTTCTATCAACTGAAATTTATACAGATGAAGAATGTTTTTGTAATACTTTTAATACTTGATACATTATTTATACGTATTATGTATCTTACCTTTGAAACTATAAATGCATGGTGGTGATGAAATAACATTTTAATATTTTCAGTTTCTTCAGATGAATTCATTGTGTCCTTAGGAAGTTCTACAGCAGTCCTTTTCATATTAGATGAAATATCTCCAGTTTGCAAGGCCAGCTATCGCCTTTCTCTTTTTCTAAATCTTAGAGAATGTTTAATGTAGCAAAGAAAAAGAAACTAATGCAATTATTAACCAGGAAGAAGTCAGCATGACCTTGATCTTGACTCCCTCTGATCCCATGGACATCCATGTTTTCCTCTTGGACATAATATTGTGCAATTATCATCAAAAATAATATTTTACAAGCCTTTATACAACACTGTGCTTCCTTCCATGATTTCCTAATTGCTTCAGCTTTGTCTTTACTAGAAAAAAATCTGATAAGAAGGAAAATAAAGAATAGAGTAATTGCTCTACCTCTACCCATTTATGCTCTCTAGAGTGTTTTTTGTTCAGAGATTCTCGAAAATATATTTTGTAATCATAAATAAAAAGTTCATCCACATTCATCTGATCCCAATTATACCACATGTACCACCTGATTCTTGGATCGGATTGCAACCATGCGACCTCTCCCTTTTCACGTATCCCATCACTCCCCAAGGTTTACAGAGGAGTTGATAGAGAATGTCCAGAAAGAACTCTCTGGACATGTCCAGAGAGTTGCAGGTGGTCAACAAGGGGTGAAGCCTACTGAACATGAGTGAGAGCTGCTATTAAGGTCTACACTGTGGCTGTAATTTCAGCAGAGTCTCAGTGCTTTTCCATCCTTATTATGTCTGCCTTGTTATACACCCTCCTGGGAGGTCTCAAAGAATCTCTTTCAGGGTCGTATGGTGGAATTTCTGTGGCATCTGTTGGATAAAGCCACTCAGTTTCATTCCCAGTTGAATTTCTAAAAGTGAACCATTCCAACGTTCCTTGGTGTTCTTTCCATTGGGGGAACAATCACAATATTTTTACAAATCCTTCTGCCCCAATAGCTTGCTTTGCCCTCTTGTTTTTGAAGGAGTGGTCACCACTCTCCCATCGCTCAGATGTGGCAAGCAGAAAGATGATACATGACATAAAGTTATTCTTTTTTTATTGAACTGGAGGGGCCATAGCAGTTTGGAGTGAACTGCTGTGGTAGGACAATAACCTGAATTCTTCATCAAAAGCTGAATAATGATTTACTGTTCTGTTTGCAATTGCGAAGGTATAGGATGCAACAGTCGCTGTCTGCCTACCAAAAGCTTTTATTTAACTTTAGTTCACTCCATAATTCCATGTACTTTTGAGTGAATGAATTGTGATTCTTTGTTTAAAACATACTTTATAGAAATACCAGAGCAGTTTTTGGAGGTACTCCATAAACTCCCCCTAATACATACACCGGTCAACCTTAGTCACCAAGGGCAACTCTTCTTGTATATTGAGATTAAATTCAGTGGATGAACTAAGCATTATACAGGTGCCATCCATGGACAGTTTTGCCAGCATACATCTCTTTGTTGTCAAAGAGTAGGAAATTGCATACAGAACTAGGCACTTTACAAACTCTCTGGTACTTAACAAAATGTTAGTATTTGTTGAGTGGAAACTGTGTCTTTTCATACATTCCAGCACATGCCTGAAGACACCCCTGTGTAATTGACCATTTAATCTCATGTCTTGCAGTAGCCGTTGTCCAAAACTACACTCGTCACAACTCCAGAGAAGTTGTGGAAGGGCTCTCCACTTGACATTAGCTGTGATGGCCATATCTCTGGCTGTTAAATGCCAGAGATGAATAATTGGCACACCGGCCTTTGCAGACCATGCCTACCTTGGTATAAAAAAAATCGGCCTGTTTAGATACAAAAGTATAAATAAGAATTCAAATGCTACAGCTGTCCTAAATGAGGAGCAGGAACAGCTACAGTAAGAATAGCTATCTTACAAAACACACTGACCATTGACTATGTGTTATTTAAAATGGCCCATGGCTGTGAAGAATTTGATCCCTTAATCTAGCTGACCATTCCTTGTGAATAAAAGTCATTGTGGAAGATTTAAGGGATCTGACAAACAAGTTACAGAACAAATCCCAGTACTCTATGGAATTGGGTTGCCTTGTGGTTACCTGGGACAGACTAATTGCAAAATTTGCCTCTAGGATGTCTAGTTCTGCTTGTTGGCATTAGGTCTTTTCAGTAATTGTTTCCAAAAGAGGGTAAGGAACTAAGTCCATTGACTTAGTGCCATTGCCTGTTATCTTTCTCTAAATAGAAGCTGCTCATTTGTTGAAAAGATAGGCTTTTAGCAATAAATCAGTTTAATTGCATCTTCATGTTTTGACCTGGTCTTTCAGGCCTGACCTTATTACAAGTTCATTGACAATTATAAAACAGTAAAGGATGGACCCTCTCTCCCTTTCTTTCTCTCTCCCTCATGAAATTGACTGAAATTGTATCTATGCCCAAGACACAGAAAATCTTTTCCTTCCTTCCTTCCTTCCTTCCTTCCCCCTCCTCCCAAAAATGCAGACTTATGTTCCATTGTAAGGAGTTTACTAATTAAGAGAATAAAATAAAGAAGAATTGAATTATTATGGTATTTATATAAAATAATCCCATTTTTTAATTTTGCCTTTTCAAATCTCTTTCTTCCCAAACAATAGATATTCTAAAAATGCAGATAAAAAGTAAGAGAAGAATTAACGATAGCTATTAATCAGAAGACTACCACCAGGGCTATTATCTATAGCCCTTCTTTTAGGTAGATGCATTTATCATTATACTTTTCAGGCTCTTTTATTGTGCAGTTTCAAAAGATGTAGACAGTTTCTTATTTCAAAGTTGAAATTATTATAAATTTCTCTGAAGCCCTTGGGAGAACTGGTCTAATACTCTACAAAGAAAAGCCCAGAAAAACTGGATAGTAAATTAGTAACTTCTTACAAGTAATGCAGGCAATTCTTCACAGGTACTTCTTAATTTAGTAGATGAAGTCTTATCGGTATGATAGCCAAGAAAAGGAGGTTACAAGTCAGACTTACAATGAGTTTCATGAGATGCTCAGGCTAAATCTCAGTCATGCACATCTTCAAAAAAAGTCAGAGAGCGGGTATATATTTGCAGAGCACAGGTGTGTCCCCCAAATGTTGCCTAATCAATCTGCCAGAACAGTTTGGATCCTGTCATCTTGTCATTTCAGATTCAAGGATGGCATGAATTCAAGTCACAACAGTTCCCCTTGGGAAATACTTTGTTTTCAATAAAAAAAAGAAGCATTGCAAAATATTGCTTTGTCACCCAAGTGTTGTAGGTTATTTTTATAAGGTAACTTTCAAGCTTCTAAGTTGGCTTCCATCTTGGAACTCTCTTGCATTTTATCCTCTATCATATGTTTTATTTCATGTTCCTTCTGATACCTTTCTATCACCAGACCTGTTACGTCTGCTTATTTAATTTGGCTTATTTAACTGAATAGGCAGGATGATTTTACTTCTCAGTCATTCATTCATCCCCAGATCTCTGACTGTTTCACTTTTAGGCTCCTAGAACTCATGTTTCTTTCTGTGACTGATTAACGTGGTGTGAGGTGGATGTGTAGTGGGTACGTTGAGCATGGCTGTCCCATTCTGGCTCAGCAGATGGTCAGATCTTGTCCCCAACAGTCAGAATGAGCCCCAATTGAAAATTTTGAATCACAAATTGTTAGTACTTTTCCTTGATCTATGTCCATCAACCCCAGCAATGCTTGATCAGAAAACAAAAGGAATTGTTGTTATTTATATTTGTATATTTGCCCAGCCAGTAGTTAATTCAGTAAATTCTACAATTTGAACACCAAATTCCTACGGAGATTTTACTGAGAGATTTTTTTCAGTGGAGATTAAGAGAGTTACAGAGGAAAAGAAAAAATGCTGCACCATGACCATTCAGCTTGTCAGTGAAAGGACATGGTAGCATAGTCCATTCTCCTTTCTTCAGGTTATATCAAGAATCAAAATGTCTTGTCACCTTTTAATACTTTTTCAAAGGAGCTTCAGGTATCAGACCCTAACCTGAACAAGAAGCAAGAGACAAAGTGAAATGAAATCAAGGTCCAAAGTCAGGTGTGGCTGTTGAGGGAGAAAAGGGCTATTTGCTTTAGAAGCACTTGTATTGGTTACTGAAGCTCCTTTCCATCAGCAGCATCTTCTTTGGAAGATCCATTTTGACTATAAAAGAGTGGTTATTATTCTTTTTGTGTACTAAAGTCATGCTTTATTTTGTTTTAATTAAAAGCACCAAACAGGAATGATAGCAAGCAATAACTTATACAGTTTATAAGTTAAGAATTAGTTTAAAAAATATTATTATATGAGCTTCATAAAATGATGTGGGAAGAGTCCCCTTTTCAAAAGGCTCATTAGATACAGTAGTCTAGTTATATAGAAGAGAGCCAGTTTGGTGTAATAGTGAAAACATTAGGTTAGAGACTTGGAGACTATAAGTCCTAGTCCCACCTTAGGCAAAAACCCAGGGGCTTCTCCAGCAGATGCTACAAGTCAAAGTCTTACTTTGAAGATGAAAAGAAATGTCATGACTCCATCGGATCCCGGTTCAGAGGAGGAGGAGTTGGAAATGAGACCATCCAATGGGGATGGCACATCTCCCCTGGAATGTCTGGAGAGTTCAGGAGCTGAGGACGATGATGTCCCCGGCCCCTCTGGCAATGGATGAAGTGGTCAACTAGATAGGGAGCTGTCTGTCATCAGAAATGCAGGGGATGATAGGCTGCAGACAGTGGTGATGAGAGGCAACAGATTCCCTCTTATAAGGAACAGCTGACTCCCCCACCTGATCCGAGGACATGGGAGTTGAATAGAGAGAAGTTCAGAAGAGGTCTTTGAGGCTGGCCAGGAGGTCACCCTGCCCATCCTCACAAGAAACCTTTGGCTTGAGCTGATTTAATTAGAGGCCAGGAACAATTGTTGGCTTCGGCATGCACTTCCCCGGCCTTTGTAAACTCTGCTTCTTGACTTTGGATTGTGTTTCAGCCCTGTGAGCTCTGAACCTTGTTTGTGGATTTCCTCTGCCTTGTGTACTTTGAATCTTGTTTATGGACTAAGGACTTCCTCCTTGTCTTGTGAATTGGCCTGGTGACTATTGGATTTAGTTTGTGGGACTGTGTTGCACTTACTGTGGGTGGTTGCCTTCGGGAAAGTTTGGGATAGAGCTTTACTGGCCATTGTAGGGCCATTTGTTGTGGGATAGCAGAGCAATAAAGGACTTTATTGAAGCCTGCATCTGCCTATGTGACCTGGGTCTTGAAAAGAAAAGAAAAGGAAAGGAAAGAGGAAAGGAAAAGAAAGGAAAGAAAGGAAGGAAAGGAAAGGAAAGGAAAGGAAAGGAAAGGAAAGGAAAGGAAAGGAAAGGAAAGGAAAGGAAAGGAAAGGAAAGGAAAGGAAAATAGAGCTGGTCATCCAGTTGAACTCCCAGCTCAAGGAGGAGACCCTATACCATTTTTGATAAGTGGGTGTCCAGTCTCTTCTTGAAAGCCTCCAGTGATGAAGCACCCACAACTTCTGAAGGCAAGCTGTTCCATTGGTTGATTGTTCTCACTGTCAGAAAAGTTCTCCTTACTTCTAGGTTAAATCTCTCCTTGATCAGTTTCCATCCATTATTTCTTGTCTTGCCTTCTAGTGCTTTGGAAAATAGGTTGCCCCACTCTTTTTTGTGGCAGTCCCTCAGCTATTGGAACAGTGCTGTCCTGTTCCCCCTAGTCCTTCTTTTCACAACACTAGACATACCAAATTCCTGCAACCGTTCTTCATTTATTTTAGCCCCTAGCACTCTTAATCATCTTTGTTGCTCTTTTATGCACTCATCTATTAAGCCAGGTTTCACCTAATTGGTATGTATACTTTTGGTTTTTCTTGCCTAAGTGTAAGACTTTACTTTTTTCTATGTTGAATTTCATTTTGTTAGATAGGGCCCAATGTTCAATCTGTCGAGATCCATCTGAATCTTAAGCCTATCATTTAGGTTTTGGCTATTCCACAGCATTTCGCTGGTCTACAAATTTAGTCACATTGTCAAAGAAGGAAATTAGATTGGATTGGCATAATCTGTTTTTAACAAACCTGTGCTGGTTTCTAGTTATAACTTTATTTGTTTCTAGATGTTCACAGATCTGTTTTTTGAATATCTTTTCCAGTGCCTTCCCTG
>NW_015391103.1:0-2624 GCF_001527695.2 Protobothrops mucrosquamatus
CCAAGAAGCTTCCTGAGCTCTGTCAGAATCGTGGGGGAATGGAAGGATTTATACTCCTTGAAGATAGCTGGTCAATGACTATCAAAGAAAAACAAGAAAGTCCAGTTGCCTCCTGAAAAGCACCTTTTGGACAGCCCATCAAATGATTGGTTTGATTGTGGTTGCTGGGGACGGGGGGATTATTGGGCTTTGTATGGGGTTTTTATTTGTGTAAGCTTCCCAGTGTCACTGTGAGTGAGTTGGGAGGCATAATAATAATAATAATAATAATAATAATAATAATAATAATAATAATAATAATAATAATAATAATAATAATAATAATGATGATGATGATGATGATGATGATGATGATGATGATGATGATGATGATGGTGGTGGTGGAAGGGACCTTGGAGGTCATCTAGTCCAACCCCCTGCTCAGGCAGAAAACCCCGGCCTATACTATTTCAGACAAATGGCTGTCCAGTCTCTTCTTAAAAACTTCCAGTATTGGAGCATTCACCGCTTCTGGAGGCAGGTTGTTCCACTGGTTAATTGTTCTAACTGTCAGGAAGTTTCTCCTAGGTTGCTTCTCTCCCTGATTACTTTCCATCTATTGCCTCTTCTCCTGCCTTCAGGTGCTTTGAATAGAATGTAGAATGTAGAATAGAATAGAGCTGGAAGGGACCTTGGAGGTCATCTAGTCCAACTCCCTGCTCAGGCAGAAAACCCTATACCAGTGTTTCTCAACCTTGACAATTTTAAGGCATGTGGACTTCAACTCCCAGAATTCTGGGAGTTGAAGTCCACATGCCTTAAAATTGTCAAGGTTGAGAAACACTGCCCTATACCATTTCGGACAAATGGCCATCCAGTTTCTTCTTTAAAACTTCCAGTGTTGGAGCATTCACCGCTTCTGGAGGCAGGTTGTTCCACTGGTTAATTGTTCTCACTGTCAGGAAGTTTCTCCTTAGTTCCAGGTTGCTTCTCTCCTTGATTAGTTTCCATCCGTTGCTTCTTCTTGTCTTGCCTTCTGGTGCTTTTTCTTTTTTCTTTTTCTCAATATATAAATAAATAAATCATCAAGAGAGCCAACCTAGAAATAAGGAGAAATAAGGAGAAACCATTAATCGGTGGAACAACTTGCCTCCAGAAGTTACGGGTGCTTCACCACTGGAACTTTTTAAGAAGAGACTGGACAGTCACTTATCTGAAAATGGGTATAGGGTCTCCTGCTTGAGCCGAGGGTTGGACTAGAAGACCTCCAAGGTCCCTTAAAGCTCGATTCTGATGGATTAATCAAGGAGAGAAGCAACCTGGAATTTAAGGAGAAACTTCCTGACAGGGAGGACAATTAACCAGTGGAACAGCTGGCCCACCAGAAGTTCTGGGTGCTCCATCCCTGGAGGCTTTTAAGAAGAGACTGGACGGCCACTTGTCTGGAATGGGATAGGGTCTCCTGGTTGAAGAGGGGGCTGGACTAGAAGACCTTCAAGGTCCCTTCCAACTCTATTCTATTCTAATCAAGGAGAGAAGCAACCTGGAATTAAGGAGAAACTTCCTGACAGGGAGGACAATTAACCAGTGGAACAGTTGGCCCACTAGAAGTTCTGGGTGCTCCATCCCTGGAGGCTTTTAAGAAGAGACTGGACGGCCACTTGTCTGGAATGGGATAGGGTCTCCTGCTTGAGCAGGGGGCTGGGCTAGAAGACCTCCAAGATCCCTTCCGACTCTGTTATTTATTCTGTTATTCCTTCGTGGAAGGGCAGGGGTATATAAAGACATGTCTTTTTGAGAAGTCAGGTGGCTTGTAATAGGGCCTGCCCTGTCTTTTTCCTGAAGCAGAAGTTCCCTGAGTGTTGCTGGGCTACCCGGATTAATTAAAACTCAAGAATGGGGCAATCTGTCCAAGGAGAACAATGGGGAACTGGGAAAAAGAAGGAGAGGGAAAAAAAAAAGAAAGAAAAAGGAAGAAAGGAGCCCATCATTGGCATTCTAAGCATGTGCTGCCGGATTTTGAACTATTTGCCCGTTGCTTAAACACACACACACACACACACACACACGAGGGTTGGGACACAAAAGGTTCCAGTCTCCCCGGAGGCTTCTCCTCCTTTCTAACCCTTGCTTTGTCCTCGGCCCCCCCTTTCCGAAGGGGGGGGAAGGGGGGTGCCCAGTTTCTTTCTCTTGTTGCAAGCGAGTTGCAAATCGCTTTGGCAAAGATTGTGGGTCAGTGTGTGTTCTCCCCGGGCAGGCCGGCCTTTCATTCTTCCGGCACGGAGCAGGCCATGTAATCCTCGCCCTAACAAAGCCCGGGGGAGGGAGGGAGGGAGGGAGGGGGAACAGGGTTTGGAAAGAAAGAGGAAAGAGGTTTTGAATGAAGAGATGGAGAGGAGTGGGATGAGGGGGGCCAAGGCTGCCTTGGGAATCTTTCTGCTCCGGGCCCCCCCAGCCCCCCCCAGCCCCAATCCTTATGCACCACCTCTTTCTGTGGGGGGAGGAGAAGGAGATAAATAAATACAATAAAAGTTGTAAAAACAGGACTGGTTGCTTCCTCCCTTCCTCCCTCGCTTCCACCCACCCACCCTCTCTCCTTATACATTTCCTTCCTCCCTTCCTCCTTCCCTCCCTCTCTCCTTCTC
>NW_015391103.1:6086-8368 GCF_001527695.2 Protobothrops mucrosquamatus
CTTCTTCTTCTTCTTCTTCTTCTTCTTCTTCTTCTTCTTCTTCTTCTTCTTCTTCTTCTTCTTCTTCTTCTTCTTCTTCTTCTTCTTCTTCTTCTTCTTCTTCTTCTTCTTCTCCTCCTCCTCCTCCTCCTCCTCCTCCTCCTCCTCCTTCCTTCCTTCCTTCCTTCTTCTCCCTTCCTCCTCATCCTCCTCCTCCATCATTCCACAAAATCCATTCCCTTCTAGCACTGATGATGTTACCTAGTTGGATCATGAAACGTCTGCAAGAAAATAACCACGCTCAGAGAGCACCAAGGACCCCACAATCCTTCTCCTCTCCACAAACCCAACTCCTTTCTAGCACTGATGATGTTACATAGTTTGGGTATTGAAACGTCTGCAAGAAAACCACCCAGCTCAGAGAGCACCAAGGGCTCCGCAGTTCAACCCTGAGCTACATTCTCTTCTATTGGTAAGGACTGGAAAGCTGCATAGCTGGACCCATTGCTACTTACGACACCCAGAAAAGTAGACCCGCTCCTCTCATTCCTCTTACCCGCTTGCAATCCCTACCCTGTGGCTTGTTGGCCCAGGACCCTATAACAGGGGTCTTCAAAATTGGACCTTCTGGGAGTTGAAGTCCACAAGTCATAAAAGGGCCAAGTTTGAAGACCCCTGCCCTAGAAGTTTAGCATATGGTAAGAACCCAGCCACAGTCTTCACAATTCATGTGAACTGGTGCACAGCAGCTCGGGGGTTGCCAGCTGGGGTTTGATGGTATGGACTCAGCCAGAAATAGACTAGAATAAGAGAGTCGGAAGGGACCTTAGAGGTCATCTAGTTCACCCCCTGCTCAGGCAGGAAACCCTGGCCTATACCATTTCAGACAAATGGCTGTCCAATCTCTTCTTAAAAACTTCCAGTGTTGGAGCATTCACAGCTTCTGGAGGCAATTTGTTCTACCGATTGATGATAATAATAGTAATAGTAATAGTAATAGTAATAATAATAATAATAATAATAATAATAATAATAATAATAATAATAATAATAATAATAATAATAATAATAATAATAATAATAATAATAATAATAATAATAATAATAATAATAATGAGAAGAAGAAGAAGAAGAAGAAGAAGAAGAAGAAGAAGAAGAAGAAGAAGAAGAAGAAGAAGAAGAAGAAGAAGAAGAAGAAGAAGAAGAAGTTGGAAGGGACCTTGGAGGTCATCTAGTCCAGCCCCCTGCTCAGGGAGGAAACCCTATACCAATTCAGACAAATGGCTGTCCTGTCTCTTCTTAAAAACTTCCAGTGTTGGAGCATTCATTGCTTCTGGAGGCAGGTGGTTCCACTGGTTAATTGTTCTCACTGTCAGGAAGTTTCTCCTTAGTTCCAGGTTGCTTCTCTCCTTGATGAGTTTCCATCCGTGGCTTCTTGTCCTGCCTTCAGGCGCTTTGGAGAATAGCTTGACTCCCTCTTCTTTGGGGCAGCCCCTGAGATACTGGAACACCGCTATCCTGTCCCCCCTCGTCCTTCTCTTCATTAAACTAGACATACCCAATTCCAGCAACCGTTCCTCATATGTTTTAGCCTCCAGTCCCCTGATCATCTCTGTTGCTCTTCTCTGGACTCTTTCTAGAGTCAAGAGTCAAGGCTCTGATGGAGGCTGCAGGACCCCTGAACTTCCCATCATGGGGTCAGAGTAAAACCCGGGTGAGGCTGCTTTTCCTTCCTGCTCCTTTGAGCCCCGTGGTCCAACGTGCCCCCCCCCCCGAGAGACGTTGAACGATCTCCCCTCCGGCGCTTTCTAGCTCTTCTCCGCGGGAAGGCAGCAGCGAAGGCAGGCCAGTCGCGCCTGCGCAGAGGACCGACCCTCGCCGCGGCCAGGCGATCCGAACGCGCTCCGTTCCCACGTTCATTACGCGTCTCTCCTTCTCTCCCTCCCTTTTTCTCACGTTTCTTCCCGCCGGTGGGTGGGTGGATGGGCGGGTGGGCGAGCGGGGGGGGGGAATAAAAGAGCCTCCGGCCGGTTCCCCCCCTCCCTTGTTCCCAAACAAGGGGTGCCTGTGACCCCCCTCCTTTCCTCCCCACTAGACCCCCTCCCCCATTCCACCCACTCCCCCAAAAACCCGGCCCAAGAGCAAACCTTGCAGAGCCGCCGCCCCTGCCCAGCTGTTCCTCTTACACCCCCACCCCCACCTCCAACCCCCCAGGCTTTGCAGCTGCTCCACCACCTTGCAAAGCCCTCCTCACGCGGGGTCGCTGCCCGTCCCCCCACCTCCATTCTCCAATCCCCCCCCCC
>NW_015391103.1:10885-15899 GCF_001527695.2 Protobothrops mucrosquamatus
TAATTTAATTTTTTTTAAGGAGGGCCAAAAAAAAAAAAGTGATTGATTGGTTAGAGTGATTTAGGGGGGTCTTTTTGGGGGGGAGGGGCCTCAAGGGAAGAGGGGAAAAACCCGGGACTCGTAGCTAGTAGTAGCTCTGGGTTTCTAGCCTGGCTAAAAAAAAAAAAAATCCGACGGAGTCAAGAGAACAACCTCTTCCGGGCTGGCTAGTCCCTTTGACGAAAAGCCAGGAGGTCTCTTTTTTTCCATCCCAGCCAATGAACGGAGCTGCAGCTCCAGAAACTTCCAGCCTTCTTAATGAGATGGGTTAGTTGGAAAAAGATGCTACAGAGTCCTTTGTTTTGGGGTGGGGTAGAGTGGGGGGGGCAAGATGGAAGTCCCGACCCAAAGAATGGGTTGGCTCTGAGTGGTCAAGTCTGAACCTCAAAGCAAGATGGGGAGATGACCAGATCCACCGAATCTTTTTTTGTTATAGCTTCTACAAGAGGTTCTACAACTCACTAGATACTTTCAGCTGATCCTTCTCCAGAAAGAAGAAGACATCAATGTTGATTCCCCCCTCCCCCCCAGATGTTGGTGTGCCTTTCTTCTCCATGCATCTCCATCCCGTACATTTGGGGGGCTGGGTTAGGGTCAACCCTAAATCAGGAAAGAAGTTGTCTTCCAGCTCCACTTTGACTAGTTGACCGGATGTGTCTTTCAAGCCTTGGAAAGCCAAGCAGAGATGGAGAAGAAGGTTGGGAGATGTTCTTCAAAGCCAAATTTTGGAGGTTCTAGTTCTTAGGAGGAAAATGATGAGGCGAGGTGGGGTGGATGGGTGGAAGACAGACAGACAGACAGACAGACAGACAGACAGACAGACAGACAGACAGACAGAGAACATTCAAGTGGTTTCCCCTTGAGTTGAAGAAAGGCTGGCTCCTGACTTAAATGGAGATCTATAGATCATCTTTCCCTTCCATTGTTACAGAAGGTAGATGAGCTAGTTTGGGATGGAGAAGTGGAATCCTTTCTCCTCCTAGTCCCCCTTTTCTTAATAGCCATAGGACCAGTTTTGGGGGGGAAAGCCCCACTGTTGGAGGAACCTACTAGGTGCTAGCCCTGTCCCCCCCTCCAATATCCAGGCCTCCCCATAGTATTGTCCATCCTCAGCTTCTCCATCCTCTCTGCAGTGCTTCCAATCTGCAGCATGGACTACCTAGAAGATGTTAGAGGAGAAGGAAAAAAAATGACCCTTAGCTGGAAACGGGGAATGCCTTGAAAAGTGTCCACGCTCACATATCTGCACACCCAGAGGGACACACACACACACACACACACACACACACACACACACACACACACAGATGGACATGCTGCAACCAGCCCTGCTGGGAAGGAGATCTTGGGAAGAGACCACGTGACCTGTCACCCCAATGAGAATGGGTGCCTAACAACTCTCACCCCAACCACACAAGCTTCCGCTGTACCGGTGTGTGGATGGCACGGGCTGTGTCATTGGGTGCGTTGCTGGCAGAGGTGGCGTGGGTGCCCCCTAAGCAAGCAAGGGGGAATTGTAGAATCATTAGTACTATTTTGAGCATTCTGCAACGTTTGGGATACTCCTAGGCTGGCTTTCACCTTGTCGTCCACCGTTCTGATCGAAACCCCCACCCAGCATTGGAAGGGTTGATACTTCAGATTATTATTATGTATTTATTTTGTGGGTCTCCACCGCAAGGAAAATCTGCCTGGTAGGGCAACGTGGCATGTGCCTGCCTGTGTAATGAGGGGGAAGGAGAAAAAAAAAAAAAGAGAGAGAGAGAGAGAGAGAATAAAATTGCATTTAAAAAGGAGCATGGATTATCACTAGGCTGTAATGCACCTTTCCTTTGAAAAAGGCAGGTTTAACTTTAATGCCCAGCTATAAGATATCAAATTTATTTTGCACACACACACACACACACACAGAGAGAGAGAGAGAGAGAGAGACACACACACCGAGAGAGACACACACACACAAATAAGAGTAAGATGGGAATGGTAATGAAATGTTTGTTCATTCATAAATGGGCGAGACTGTTCAATTTTGGCTCTTTAAATGCAGATTTTAAAAAAACAGACATTGCCACTCATCTCATCGTTAAGGACAGAATTTAACTAATATTTGCATCTCTCAAACTGATCCTGGGGGTGTTTTTCTTAACCCGGCTTCTCTGCCTGAGATTCTAATCTAGAAGATCAATCAGAAGAGAGCTGGAAAGCACCTTGGTTTAAACAGGTTCAGACATCATAATAGCCTTTACTGGTGAATTTGCTCCATCGGAAGGCAAAACCCTGGTGCACCTTTGTTGGTTGGGAAGCTATTTGGAAAATAAAAATAAAAATAGGAGTCCTTCCTTCTCTGCTGATGGGTCCCTTGTGGGAGCTGAGCCTTCCTCCAAGGTCCCTTCCAACTTTATTATTACTATTATTATTATTATGGATCATCGCACAGTCAGCCAGATGTTCAGACTGGATTTGGCCTTTTTGTCTACCTATCGAGTCCTTCCCAAGGACCTGGGATAGGCAGATGTGGATGTTTGATGGTATTACAGATCTCGTCGCAGGATGGAAGCGGTTCCTAGTAAGGCCGCCTTTTGCAATTGACTAATAGCGAATTTGTCAATGCCAGTGGTGTTCAAGTGGTGCTCCAGTTGTTTTGGGATTGCACCCAAGGCGCCTATTACTATTGGTACTACCCTTGCTTGCTTTTGCCACAGTCTTTCTATTTCTATTTGTAGGTCTTTGTATTTTGTTATCTTCTCCAGTTCTTTCTCGTCTATTCTGCTGTCTCCAGGCACTGCCACGTCCACTATCCAGACTTTTTTGTCTTTCTTATCGACAATCGTTAAATCCGGGGTGTTATGTTGCAGGTGCTTGTCTGTTTGAATTCTGAAGTCCCAGAGCAGTTTAATTTTATCATTTTCTATTACTTTCTCTGTTTTATGATCCCACCAGTTTTTGCTTACAGGCAAATGATATTTCTTGTAGATCTTCCAATGCACCATTGTTGCTACTTTGTCATGCCGCTGCTGCTGCTGCTGCTGCTGCTGCTGCTGCTGCTTCTTCTTCTTCTTCTTCTTCTTCTTCTTCTTCTTCTTCTTCTTCTTCTTCTTCTTCTTCTTCTTCTTCTTCTTCTTCTTCTTCTTCTTCTTCTTCTTCTTCTTCTTCTTCTTCTTCTTCTTATTATTATTATTATTATTATTATTATTATTCTTATTCTTATTCTTATTCTTATTCTTATTCTTATTCTTATTCTTATTCTTATTCTTATTATTATTCTTATTATTATTATCATTATTATCATTATTATCATTATTATCATTATTATTATTATTATTATTGCAAAGTAGTTATATACTCTATCCTTGGGGCAATCCAGCAGGAGGAATATAAGCAGGGTGGGATCCTCTAGGAAGAAAAGGATCCCAAAAAAAAGCAGACATTCTCTTTATAAGGATTTTAAAAAAAAAACCCTCGCTTAATGTCACAGCTGTAAGCCCAGCTGAATCCGATGGCTCGGCGAATCTTGGTTAGTTTGTGTGTGCCTTTGTGCGTGCGTGTGTGTGCGTGTGATACATTGAGCTGCAAAGACCCAGCTTGTTTTGGTGAGTTGATTGTTGGGTGTTTTGTGGCAGTTCAGAAAATGAGTTAATTGTGCGAAGTCAGTCACTGAGCCTCTTGTGTAAACATTTCTAGGACTGCAGTGTTGGACAACCTCTGGTGTTTTTTTTTTCTTCTTTCTTTCTTTCTTCCCCACCGTTAAATTAGAGACCAAATTATATAAATTGCCGCTGATTTAAACGTCTTGCACAAGCCTTTTGGAGTAAACAGGAGAGCCGAGCTGTCGTTTGCAGCCAAGAACGGCCCCTCAGCTTCGGCCTGGTAGTCCGAAGAAAATCAATATGAATTGAGTGGGGAAAAAACTATCTCTTTGTCTTCAGTCCACAAAATTCTTTGCACGGGATCCAAGTTTTCCTTTTGGACCTTCCTGAGGTGGAGGTCCAAAACGCAGAAGATCGAGTAATGGAGTTGGAAGGGACCTCGGAGGTCTTCTAGTCCAACCCCCTGCTTGAGTGGGAGACCCTATACAATTTCAGACAAAAAGCCATCCAGTCTCTTTTTGGAAAGCCTCTGGAGATGGAGCTATCACGCACATAGTGTAATTTAGAATAACATCATTGTAACCTTTATAAGGACATTTGATGAATAAGCAAGAAAATGTGGGGTTGACTGAATTGACTACGATATAGACATGGAGAAGAATAGAATAGAATAGAATAGAATAGAATAGAATAGAATAGAATAGAATAGAATAGAATAGAATAGAAAATATGGAATGGAATTGAATGGAATAGAATAGAAAATATGGAATGGAATTGAATGGAATAGAAAATATGGAATGGAATTGAATGGAATGGAATGGAATAGAATAGAAAATATGGAATGGAATGGAATAGAATAGAATAGATCATATGGAATGGAATAGAATAGAATAGAAAATATGGAATGGAATGGAATAGAATGGAATGGAATAGAATAGAAAAGAATGGAATGGAATGGAATAGAACATATGGAATGTAATGTAATGGAATGGAACAGAATAGAATGAATAGAATAGAATAGAATAGAATAGAATAGAATAGAATAGAATAGAATAGAATAGGAAAGAACAGAACAGAACAGAACATATGGAATGGAATGGAATGGAATGGAATGGAATAGAATAGAACGGAACAGAATGGAACAGAACAAAACAGTTGGAAGGGGCCTTGTAGGTCATCTAGTCCAACCCCCCCCCCCCCAAGCAGGAGACCCTGACATACCATTTCCGACAGATGGCGGTCCAGTCTCTTCTTGAAACCCTCCAGTGATGGAGCTCCCACAACGTCTAAAGGCAGACTGTTCCGTCGGTTGATTCCTCTCGCCGTTCGGAAATTTCTCCTGAGTTCTAGATTGCTTCTCTCCATTGGCTTAGTGTCCATCCATTGTT
>NW_015391103.1:19936-34138 GCF_001527695.2 Protobothrops mucrosquamatus
AGACAGAAGATGTCCAGTTGCCTCCTGACAAAGCACCTTTGGGACAACCCATGGCTGGTTCTTCAGCCTGCAAGACAACGCCAGAGACAACCCCAGACATCCAATAATAATAATAATAATGTCTCACAAAAACGCACCTTCCAAGAAGCAAACGGAATCTGCCGACAAATTAAGTTTCTCTTCAGGCTTGTTTCCTTTTTGCACACAAGAGCTGAAAATTGCTTACCGTCAGCGCCAAAGTGAGGATTTTTGTATTATTTTGATTACACCGAGATCATTGCTCCCGATTCTTAAGGCACCTGATTTCATGAAGGGGGCGTCGGCGAAATGAGGCTAGTTGAACACCGAAGAGCAGCTTGATTTGACACTTCATCTCAGTGGGACACACATCAGCGCTTCCTTTATGAAAATTTAAATTGGCTACCTCGGTTGGAGCAAATGAAAAGTCCTTCCATTCTTTCTTTCTTTCTTTTCTTTTTGGCAAGTGTCTGTTTCCTTTTCTTCCGCCTCCCCTCTGAGTTCTCCAAATTGTATCCGAGGGAGGCTGTTTTCTGAATTCCTTGGAAACCGCCCCTCCTGCGCCCTTCGCCTTCGATCGGGAAATGACCCGATGGGGGGAAAATGGGGGGGAAAAATCGCAAGGAAAATGTCCTTGACAGGCAACCACAATTGACCTTCCAATTTCCATTGCTAAGCAAGACAGAAGATGTCCAGTTGCCTCCTGACAAAGCACCTTTGGGACAACCCATGGCCTGGATGACTTGAGAATCAATCAAACAATCTCCGGATGTTGTGGATGCTCCATCTCTAGATAGTTTTCAAGAAGAGGCGGGACGGCTATTTATTTGGGACGGTATAAGGTCTCCTACTTGAGCAGGAAGTTGGACTTCCAACCGTATTCTTCCATGTTCCATCCCCATGTTATTCAAATCTACCTTGGTTTAGAGTTACTATGGGAATAATAGCAAGAGCACTGAGACTTATATACCATTTCATTGTGTTTTACAGCCCTCTCTAAGTGGTTTATAGAGTCAGCCCCTTGCCCCCAACAATCTGGGTCCCCATTTTACCGACCTCGGAAGGGTGGAAGGCTGAGTCAACCTTGAACCTCGTCAAGATTGAACTCCTGTGTACTACCATGGCTTCTTTCCTTCCTTCTCCTCATTTTCCTTCCTTCCTTCCTTCCTTCCTTCCTTCCTTCCTTCCTTCCTTCCTTCCTTCCTTCCTTCTTTCCTTCCTTCCTCCCTTCCTCCCTCCCTTCCTCCCTTCCTCCCTTCCGTCTTTCCTTCCTTCCTTCCCAAGCAATAGCGCTTAGACTTATATACCACTTCACAGTGCTTTACAACCCCCTCTAAGCGGTTTACTGGTTACTCTTCCACTGGTTAATTGTCCTCACTGTTAGGAAGTTTCTTCTTAATTCCAGGTTGCTTCTCTCGATTGTTTCTTGTTCTGCTTTCATGTGCTTTGGAAAATAGTTTGACACCCTCCTCTTCTTTGTGGCAGCCCCTCAAATACTGGAAAGCTGCTATCATGTCCCCCTTAGGCCTTCTTTTCTCTAGAATAGCCAAACCCAAGTCCTGCAACCGTTCTTTGTATGTTTTAGTCTCCAGGTCCTTAATCACCTTAGTTGCTCTTCTCTGCACTTTTTCCAAAGTCTCAACATCTTTTTTTTGTAATGTGATGACCAGAACTGGATGTGGTATTCCAGCTATGGCCCTACTAAGGTTTTATAAAGTGGTGCTAATAGTTCACTTATCCTATGCCTCTGTTTATACAACTACTAACAGTCAAGGATGGAATTCAATGGAATTCAAGGAGGGCTGGACTTAGATCTCTTGATGACCTGGTTGACCCCCCCCTCTCCCTCGGGCTCAGAATGTGGACATTCAATAAATTTAATTCCACATCTAAATTTGGGCTTCCACAGCTTTTCAGATCACACTTAACCAAGTTACCTAGCCTGGAGGGCACCAACTTTTTCATGCTGGCGGGTTGGAAGGAAAGCGAGCAGCTGGGAAATTTGCACGCATGCACACGCACGCACACATGCATGCACGCACGCGAACATGGCCATGCGCGAATGGGGCCGTATGCACCCACATGACACTAGCAGCCCCATTTGCATAGGCGCTAGCTGCTGCTGCTAGCTCCACATGCATGCGTAAACGGGGTGTGCAATCTGCACGGTGCATGCATGCAGGGGCTAGCTGCCACTTCTGCTAGTGCCATGTGCATGCACAAATGGGTCTGAGGACTCTAGCACAAGTGGGGGTGAGTGTGTGCATTTTCCAGCCTTTCCCATGGTCCAGTGGCCCGTAGGCCATGGCCCGGCAGTGGGCCACAAACCATAGATTGGGGACCCTAGACCAGTGGAGACACAGAAGCAACAGTTCCCACATGAGTGAGTTTCATGCATATTCGGGAGATAGTCCAGTACATCCCTAAACAAACCAAGATTCAAGATACCGTTTTTTGGTTGAACTTCATCCCCTTTTGAGAGACTAACTCACTATCCTGAAGAAATTTATTGCCTCAACTGCCTCATTGTTCATGCCACACGCTAGGTCATGGTTTGCTTAGTAAATAAACTACAGTGGGCTAGTTTCATACAGCAGGCTAAATCATAAACCGTGATTTACACCTCTTGCTGGTTGAATTCATGTGACACGCTGTGAAACCTTTAGACAGGCTCCATTTGTTTTTTCAAGGCCAATCTTGGACTTCATCTTTACCCCAGCCATAAAAAGAAAAAAGTTGGAAGAGAATATTTATAGCTCCGGATTGAACTGCAATTCCTGGAACTCTGGAGTTCATGTCCAGGGTGTGAGGGGTCTGTCGATATTTTCACAGCCCTCTTTTTTACCCGTGCAGTATTATCCAGCAGATCTCCATGCCTAAGGCAGGACTAGAACTCACCATCTCCTGATGAATGGCCCAAAGTCACCCAATTGGTTTTGTGCCTAAGGCAGGACTAGAACTCACCATCTCCTGATAATTGGCTCAAAGTCATCCAATTGGTTTTGTGCCTAAGGCAGGACTAGAACTCACCATCTCCTGGTGAATGGCCCAAGTCACCCAATTGGTGCTAGCACTGCTGAAAGCGCACACTCCCTCCACTCAAGCTAGCATCGTGGCGTGCCAGCACTAGTGATGCCATGAGTGTCGTGCAGGTGCTAGCATCGCTGCAAGCGCACACTCCCCCCACTCGTGCTAGCATCGTGGCATGCCGGCATTAGTGATGTCGTGAGCATCCTGCAGGTGCTAGCATCGTGGCGTACCAGCACTAGTGTTGCCGTGAGCATTGTGTAGGTGCTAGCATTGCTGCAAGTGCACACTCCCCCCACTCACACTAGCATCACAGCATGCCGGCACTAGTTATGCCGTGAGCGTCGTGCAGGTGCTAGCATTGCTGAAAGCACACACTGCCTCCACTCATGCTAGCATTGTGGCGTACCAGCACTAGTGATGTCATGAGTGTTGTGTAGGTGCTAGCATCGCTGCAAGCACACACTCCTCCCACTCGCGCTCGCATCACGGCATGCCAGCATTAGTGATGTCGTGAGCATCCTGTAGGTGCTACCATCGCTGAAAGCGCACACTCCCTCCACTCACGCTAGCATCGTGGCGTGCCGGCACTAGTGATATCATGAGCATCATGTAGGTGCTAGCACTGCTGCAAGCACACACTCCCCCAACTCACGCTAGCTTCACGGCATCACATGGACGCTAGTGTCGCCTGAGCTTTGCGCAGACGCTTGTGCCCCCATTTGCATCACGCATGCAATCGTGGCCTGTTCCTGCGTGTACGTGTGGCCCTGTTCGCACGGGCGCGCAGACACATAAAGACACCTCTATCCCCTCCTGCCCCAGGCCACCAACTGAGAAAGGTTGGGGACCCCTGGAGTAAAGACCTCCATGGTCCCTTCCAACTCTTGTTATTCTGTAATTTGTTTTCCTGCAAACTGTACAAAAGAGATCCCTCCACCCAAACTGGGGTGGCTGAGTATTCTTTTTCTCCCAAGCTTGAACTAACATCTGTATCGGAACATGTTATCCCTTCCCTGGTTTTGTCTCTCCTGTCTGTGGTAAACAAAAGAGGCTATAACTGAGAACATCAAAAATGAGAAGCCAATTACAGGATGTCATGGTTATGTGCAGCCAAACCCTTGATTAAAGGACTGTGGCACTTTTGTCTCATCAAGCATTATACTTAATTCCAACTGCCATTTTTAGACTTCTGTGCTGACTGAACACACAACGTATCTCAGGAACTTTCTTTGCTCCCATTTTCTTTTCCTTGGCACCGCTACCTCTGATCTTTTCTTTCTTCGTTCTTCTTTCAACATTTTTCACTTCCTCCAGTCCTTTGTAAATGTCTTTCTGCTTTTAAGAGTTCCTCCCAGTGGGAAGAAACAGAATAATATCAGGCTTTTCAAGTATTTGCTTAGTCTATGTTACTCTGAAGACATCTGAAAAGTCAAAGAGGGCCACAGGAGAAGGAAGGGGTATCTAATGTCCCAGAGTAACAGAGTTGGAAGGGGCTTTGAGGTCTTCTAGTCCAACCCCACGATCAGGCAAGAAACCATATTCCATTTCAGACAACTGGTTGTCCAGTCTCTTCTTAGAAACCTCCAGTGATGGAGCATCCACAACTTCTGGTGGCAAGCTGTTCCACTGGCTAATTGCGGTTGTACAGTGAGAACTACCTATAATTTCCAAATTGACATACTCTCTTGGTTCACAAGATGGGTTCGATTCAGCATAACATGAGACCCGCAAAGAATAGCAGTAAAGTTTATTGTGTCATGTAAGTCCAGCCAATTGTGGCTTATTCAGCAACACCATGGCTTATCGCCCTGAAGGTTCCCTTGAAAGATTCAATCCTCTGGGTCTGAACTGCAAAACAAATCCTCAAAGGGGCATCAAATCAAATGATCTTGGCTGGAATTTGATGAACTTTGGTTGGTTTGCGAAGTGTGTGCATGCATTTCTGAACAGCCCGAATTGATTTAGACCAAACGGCGAGACCATCTCAACAGAATCGAGTTTAAAATTAAAAAAATTGACTCAAGAGTTCAGATCAAAATTTGTCTGGTTCGTACAGTCCCGTTGTGCAGAGTTTGGCAAAATTCTTCTTCGACTGAAGTTTAGTCTCCTGTCTCTTTCGTTTCCTTCAAGTCATAGAGAAAGTGGACCAGGAGTAGTGTGAAGTGTGTTATTGTGGCTCAGTTGCTAAGTCGGGTCTGACTCTTCATGATCCCATGGACCATAGCATGCCAGCCCCCCCTCCTGCACTGTCTCCTGGAGTTTGCGTTGATGACCATCTCGTGCTCTGGCGTCCTCTTCTCCTTTTGCCTTCCCTCTTTCCCAATATCCGGGTCTTCTCCAATGAGGAGGAAGAGGAGCAGGAGGAGAAGGAGGAGGAGGAGCAGGAGGAGGGGCAGGAGGAGGAGCAGGAGGAGGACTTTGGGTTGTTGGGTGCTCTCTGAGCTTGGTTGTTTCTTGCAGACCTTTTATTACCCAGCTAGGTAACACCATCCATTCTAGAAGTGAGTGGGGTTTGCAGAGAGGAAGAGAAAGAGGAGGAGGAGGAGGAGAAGGAGAAGGAGAAAGAGGAGAAAGAGGAGAAGAAGCAGGAGGAGAAAGAGGAGGAGAAGGAGGAGGATGACCACTTTTGGTTTTCAGGTGCTTTCTGAACTTGGATGTTTTCTTGCAGATGTTTTATTACCCAGCTAGGTAACATCATCAGTTCTAGNGGAGGAGGAGGAGGAGGAGGAGGAGGAGAATGACTATGGAGTCCTTAATGCTCTCTGAGCTGGATTGTTTTCTTGCAGACATTTCATTACCCAACTGGATAACATCATCAGTGCTAGATTGGAGTGGGGTTTGTGGAGAGGAGGAGGAGGAGGAGGAGGTGGAGGAGGACAACTGTGAGGTTTTGGGTGCTGTCTGAGCTGGATGGTTTTCATGCAGACATTTCATTACCAAACTAGGCAACATCATCAGTGCTAGGCTATCGAGTACCAAGGACCCTACAATTCAACCGTCAGCTGCAAGTATACTCTTCCAGCGATATTATCCGGAGAAATCTCATGTTTAGGAAACACGGTCGTGAATTCAGGGATGGTTTCCTTCTTGAACCCCGGGCACATCGCTAAAGAGATTTTTATGATTACTATTTCCATGAACCTTGGAAACCCGTTCCCTTTTGAACATCAATTCTGCTACTTTAAGGAAGGATTATCTCTGGCTCATCAGCCTGAGAATTTGCATGCTGGATGTCTTAGCTGTGCGTTAGCAGAAGCCAGTGTAATTTTATTGGCCCTTTAGGGATGAGATTGGAAGGGGGAGCTTCCAGCTTTGAAATTTAATTTCTCACACCGAAATGCCTACGTTTTAAGAGCCAGGTTCAATGATGTAGTCTGCATCTACATTTCTCGGAACACCACGCAGGATTATCGATATATATACAGTATATCCCACAAATGCATTCCCTGCAACTATAATTCCTTTACATTTTAGATATGATTACTTCGCTGATATCGATAGATACTTACATTCTATTGTCGTGTTAAATATCATACTTAATATGATTTAGAGTTGACATTATCATTTAATAGAAACGGTATGCTGGATTTCAAATATTAGAGGCTAGCTGGTTTATTTACACGAATGTACTTTAATTCTGCCTTAAATTTGGTTTGTTTGTTATCTGTGCGGGGTTTTGACCACTGTCAGTTGAATTGAATTGATTTATATCACGATCGTAAGAAATTTAGTAGTATTATTCATTTTGAAGCAATGTTAGATTCTTTACCCAAATCCTTGCAAACACGGAAGGGGATGGTGTTCACAGTTCATAGCAACAGCATTTAGACTTACATACTGCTTCACAGTGCTTTACACCCCTCTCTAAGCGGTTTACAGAGTCAGCCTATTGTCCCCAACAATCTGGGTCCTTATTTACCGACCTCGGAAGGATGGAAGGCTGAGTCAACCTTGAATCTCATCAAGATTGAACTTCTGTGCACCACCACGGCTTCCTTCCTTCCTTCTCCTCATTTTCCTTCCTTCCTTCCTTCCTTCCTTCCTTCCTTCCTTCCTTCCTTCCTTCCTTCCTTCCTTCCTTCCTTCCTTCCTTCCTTCCCAAGCAATAGCATGTAGACTTATATACCACTTCACAGTGCTTTACAGCCCTTTCTAAGCGGTTTACAGAGTCAGCATATTGCCCCCTCAACAATCTGGGTCCTCATTTTACCGACCTCGGAAGGATGGAAGGATGAGTCAACCTTGAGCCGGTTAGGATCGAACTGTTGGCAGTGGACAGAGTTAACCTGCAATACTGCGTTTTAACCACTGCGCCGCCATGATTCATATGTTTTGTTTTGGTTCAGTGGTGTCCAACTCTTTGCCAACACCATGGGCCAAAGCATGCCAGGCTCTCCACTGTCTTCTGGAGTTTGCCGAAATTCATGTTCCTTGCATTGATGACACGATCTAACCGTCTCCTCCTCTGCCGTCCCCTTCTCCTTTTGCCTTCCATCTTTCCCAACATCGGGGGTCTTTTCCAAGGATTTCTCTCTTCTCATTTGGTGGACAAAATATTTGAGCCTCCGCTTCGGAATCTGTCTTTCCAAGGAACAGTCAGGGTTGATATCCTTCCGGATTCTGACCTTGTATGAGAGCTAATGATTATGCTGATAGAAGTGAAGACAGCAAAATAAGTGCTGTCTTTCAACTTTGTCTAAGAAACTATTGAAATACTTAGTGTAATCATTTCTTGGTCTCTGTAGGCTCCAGGAGAATGGGAAATTAATCTCCCATGTGCACAACTAACTCTTTTGAGAAATAATATTATGTTCAAGGCTCTCTGGGTGATGGGGTTCAGGAAGGAAGGATTTGCAACTCACTAAGTCTGAGCTTTCTGTTTCTGCTGTGCTGGACAAATATCTCAAGGGTCCTTCATCCTGGAGACCCACCAAGGATTATGAGTCGACAAAATGTATTTGCCTTCAGAGGCGTCAACAAAAGCAAACCACAAACTATACTTATAAAATATGAATAGAATAGAATAGAATAGAATAGAATAGAATAGAATAGAATAGAATAGAATAGAATAGAATAGAATAGAAGGGACCGTGGAGGTCTTCTAGCCCAGCCCCCTGTTCAAGCAGGAGAACCTGTACCATTTCAGACAAGTGACTGTCCAGTCTCTTCTTAAAAACCTCCAGTGATGGAACACCCACGATTTCTGGAGGCCAGCTGGGCCACTGGTTAATTGTCCTCGCTGTTAGGAAGTTTCTCCTTAATTCCAGGTTGCTTCTCTCCTTGATTAATCAATCAGACTAGCGCTGAAAGCGACCTTGGAGATCTTCTAGTCCAAATCCTACTCAAACAGAAGACTTTATACCATATCATTCAAGTCACTATCCAATCTCTTCTTAAATGTCTCCAGTGATGAAGCATCCACAACTTCTGAAGGCAGCTTCTGTTCCACTGATAAATTATCCTCACTGTTAGGAAGTTTCCCCTTAATTCCAGGTTGCTTCTCTCCTTGATCAGTTTCCAACCATTGTTTCTCGTCCTGTCCTCTGGTGCTTTGGAGAATAACGTGAACCCCTCTTCTTTGTGGCAGCCCCTCAAATACTGGAATAACTGCTATCACGTCTCCCCTTTTTCTTCTTTTCTTTAGACTAGTCAAACCCAGATCCCGCAGCCGTTCTTCATATGTTTTAGTCTCCAGGCCTTTGATCATCTTAATTGCTGTTCTCTGAACCTTTTCCACTAACTAATTAATTACATTAAATTAAACATTATTAAAATTATTGTGAGTTATCATTAATATTAGTAATTAGTAATATTACTAATGCTAATAATATTGCTGATATTATTGGTCTTATTCATATTACTAATAGTATTAAGAGAGGGACGGGTCTAGAGTACAATTAGCTACATGAAGGTGTCCTGCAGTGAGTCGGTTGTGGCGATTTGGCTGTGGCGAGTTGTCCTAGCCCAGGGGTAGGCAACCTTGGCTCTTTCATGACTCGTGGACTTCAACTCCCAGAATTCCTGAGCCAGCCATGCTGAGGGAAAAGGGAGAGGTTTCCAAGCTGAGCCATGCTGGCTCAGGAATTCTGGGAGTTGAAATCCACCAGTCATAAAACGGCCTAGACCTAGGCCAGGGGTAGGCAACCTTAGCTCCTTTATGACTTGTGGACTTCAACTCCCAGAATTCCTGAGCCAGCCATGCTGAGGGGAAAGGAAGATGTTTCCAAGCTGAGCCATGCTGGCTGAGGAATTCTGGGAGTTGAAGTCCACGAGTCATAAAAGAGCCAAGGTGGCCTACCCCTGGGCTAGACCCTCCTACTGAACGGCTGGAGGCCCTTTGAAAATCCAGAGTGCTGTTCCTACAGTTCAGTAAAATAGGTTTAAATAGGGCAGTTGTTCAGTTGGTGGTGTTATGCAGGTTCACAGCATATTGTGGGAAGCCTTCTATCAATAAAGGAGAATATTTGCAGCTCAGGGTTGAACTGTGGGGTCCTTGGTGCTCTCTGAGGCTGGTTGTTTTCTTGCAGACATTTCATTATCTAACCAGGTAACACCATCAGTGCTAGAAGGGATTGGGTTTTATGGAATGGAGAAGAGGAGGACTGTGGGGTCCTTGGTGCTCTCTGAGCTTGGTAGTTTTCTTGCAGGTGTTTCATGACCCAACTAAGTAACATCATCAGTGCTTGAAAGGAGTGGAGGAGTTTATGGGGAGGAGGAGGAGGAGGAGGAGGAGGAGGAGGAGGAGGAAGACTGTGGGGTCCTTGGTGCTCTCTGAGCTTGGTTGTTTTCTTGCAGAAGTTTCATGACCCAGCTAGGTAACATCATCAGTGTTTGAAGGGAGGATGATGATGATGATGATGATGATGATGATGATGATGATGATGATGATGATGATGATGATTTGGGGCCCTTGATGCTCTCTGAGCTTGGTAGTTTTCTTCCAGTCATTTCATTGCCCAACTTGGTCATATCATCGGTGCTTATATGGAGGAGGAGGAGGAGGAGGTGGAGGAAGAGGAGGAGCACTGTGGGGTCTTTGGTGCTCTCTGAGCTTGGTTGTTTTCTTGCAGATGTTTTATGACCCAACTAGGTAACATCATCAGTTGTAGAAGGGAGTGAGGTTTGTGGAGAGAAGGAAGAAGAGGAGGAGTAGCATGGGGTCCTTGGTGCTCTCTAGAGAACTGTTAAGGAGAACTTCACCTTCTTTCTATCACACAAGATATCTGGGCTCAGTTGTCCCTTCCTGGGGTTGGAATAGTTACAAGCAGAGGTTAGGCTCTATCTTTACCTCTAGCACAAATGTTTATAGAAATGTGTGGACTGATTTGTGCACCTAACCTAGAGATAAGGCAGTGATGGCGAACCTTTTAGAGACCGAGTGCCCAAACGGCAACCCAAAACCCACTTATGCATCGTCAGGTGCCGGGTGGGTGTGGCCCATTGGCTGGGTGTGGCCAATTGGGTGGGCGTGGCTGCGGTGGTAACGGCAGACTGGGTGGGACTAAAAAGTTCAATCAATCAATTCCAACTTTGCAAGATCTTTTTTTTTCCCGCGTAAAGCTGAAATTGACTGATTGATTGAACCTTTTTTTTTTTGTACACGGCAGTCGAGGCCTAAAGCGAAAAGGTTTTATAAAATGCAGCTGAAGGTCTAGGACTGGGGCGACGGCGCATGTGCCCACAGAGAGGGCTCTGAGTGCCGCCTCTGGCACCCGTGCCATAGGTTCGCCACCATGGCCCTAACCCATATCCCTTCAGCAGAGCCCTGATGGCGGAAGCAAGAAAAGAGACATTTGCTGAGCTGAGATATGAGGATGGAATTAGGAGACAATGTGGTGGAATGGCAAAAAAAAGGACGATACACCATGCAGTGAAGAACAAAGGCAGTGAATTTATCAGTGTGGTTTCATTCATTCATTTCATTCTTGTTGTTTTTATGCAATTTATCTCGTTCTAGCTTTGTGTTCATTGCCTGTGAGCGTCTTTCAGTTCCGTCAACATTCTTTGATCCTGTCAATGTTATAATAATAATAATAATAATAATAATAATAATAATAATAATAATAATAATAATAATAATAATAATAATAATAATAATAATAATAATAATAATAATAATAAAGTTGGAAGGGACCTTGGAGGTCATCGAGTCCAACCCCCTGCTCAGGCAGGAAACCCTATACCATTTCGGACAAATGGCTGTCCAGACTCTTCTTAAAAACCTCCAGTGTCGGAACATTCACCGCTTCTGGAGGCAGGTTGTTCCACTGGTTAATTGTTCTAACTATCAGGAAGTTTCTCCTTAGTTCTAGGTTGCTTCTCTCTTTGGTTAGTTTCCATCTGTTGCTTCTTGTCCTGCCTTCAGGTGCTTCAGAGAATGGCTTGACTCCCTCTTCTTTGGGGCAGCCCCTGAGATATTGGAACACCGCTATCATATATTTGGGGTTGTTGTGTTGTTGTTTTTTTAAGCAGGGGAAGCCAGCCACATGTTGATCATCACACAAAGGACAGCGATGGGATAATGAAACTCAAGAGAGGGTGGGGTTTTGTTTTGTTTTTTGTTGTTGTTCCTTCCGTTCTTTTAAGACAAATTCCCGTCCTTTGAGTTTAGCTTTCCTTTTGGGGGGAAAATGCGTTATTTCTTATCGGGAAGACGGATGAAAAAGGAAGAAGAATCCATTGATTTTGGCCCAGGCATCCATCAACGCAGAACCATCCAAGGGAGATTAAATGACGTGTTTCATTTATCTAATCCCCCCCTCCCTCCCTCCTTTCTCCTCCATCCAATCTTCAATTTGCTCCCCCTTTTCATCAGAGATAGGACGGCTGTGACCGACAGGGAGAGGGTGATGCATGGGAACTTGGGTGAACAAGAGTTACAACTTTGTTGAGAAGGACAAGCCAAGGTGGAAGATTGAGGCTAAGAGAAAGGGGCCCCATGATGCTCTGGGGGTGAAGGACAGAGTGTCACAATGCCGACTCTGCTCCTTTGGAAAATGGGTGGGATGAAGAGACATGTCCCAAAGGGATCCCAAAGAGGTTTTTTCTAGAGGCAACTGGACTTTCTTGTTTTTCTTTGAAGACCTTTCGCTTCTCATCCAAGAAGCTTCTTCGGCTCTGACTGGAGGGTGGGGAATGGAAGGATTTATGCTCCTTGCAGACAGCTGGTCATTTGCCTTCTTTTAGAGGGTCGTTGAGGCCACTTGGAGGTTTATCTGTGTCCTCAGGATCACCTAAGTGGTGCAAATGGGTGTGGAGCCTTCTTGGAGCTGTTGAAAGGACTGTGTTGTGGAGCTGCAGAAACGTCCTGCAGAAAGCACAGCTCCAAAAGAGTCCTTTCAGCTATTCTATTCTATTCTATTCTATTCTACTCTACTCTACTCTACTCTACTCTACTCTACTCTACTCTACTCTACTCTACTCTACTCTACTCTACTCTATTCTTTCCATATTCTACTATTTCCATATTCTCTCTTTCCATATTCTATTCTATTCTATTCTATTCTATTCTATTCTATTCTATTCTATTCTATTCTATTCTATTCTATTCTATTCTTTCCATATTTTACTCTTTCCATATTCTCTCTTTCCATATTCTATTCTATTCTATTCTATTCTATTCTATTCTATTCTATTCTATTCTATTCTATTCTTTCCATATTTTACTCTTTCCATATTCTACTCTTTCCATATTCTATTCTTTCCATATTCTTTCCATATTCTTTCCATATTCTATTCTATTCTATTCTATTCTATTCTATTCTATTCTATTCTATTTCATTGGTTCTAAGAACCTGAATAACTATGGCTTATTCAACTAAGCTCCAGAGAGTGTGTGAATTGGGTCCAAGGACAGATTTTTCAGGGCTTCCTAATAAAGCGAGAGAGGGCTGAATCCACATGAATCCTTCTCTTATCCAAGTGGGAGGAGTCAGTTTTCTGAGCTGCGGAACAGATTGCTTTAACAAAGATGTCATTTCTATTCAATCATCTCCCTCAAAAATGCCTTTAACAAACAAGATGCAAACCCCGGTCAATGCCACACTCATGGAGCATATAACGGGCCACAGACCTTAAACACCACAAAGTAANATTGGACATGCCATAAGTGGAATGAGGGAATGAATATTTATAGCCCTGTCCAGGTTGTGTCACCGCCATTGTAATACTTGGGAAGGTAACATTGGCAGGTAGAATTTGTCCCACATCTCAGTGGGATGGTGGTGGTGTCTGGAGGGGGGGCAAAAAAGTCAAGATGGCAGCCATGACTGCCTTTTTAAATACTTGTCCCATGCAAAAAAGCAAGGGGCAAATAAGGGGCCAGTTTATATCATACGGTTGCAACCAAGATCTTGACCCTTTTGAATCATTGAACATATATTTCAAGGTGTTAGCCTTGATCCAGTCAATGTCTCAATTGAGAAATGAGTATCTTCAAGTGGAAGGAACAATTCTTCACCCTCTGATAAGCCACAACCACAGGTGTGTTTTTTTTTTACAAACCTGGAAGGTTAATGAAGAACACTTGAAGATGTGGAACCCTATTGGAAGCGATTTAATGAAGAATTAAATGTAATGATGGAAGGGAAAGAGGAATCTGAAGACAACCGAAGGGGGGGGGGAGAAGAAAAGCTTGACAGATCTGACAAGAGATCATCCAAAAGAAGTCCAAGATTTATTGTCTGTCCTCCGTGTTCAACACAAGGGAGTCATCTGTTGACAATTTTTTTAATTTGGATTCTGGATGTGTAAACAGTTTTGTGGGGGAAGGAGGGGGAGGAGGAGGAGAAGGAGAAAGAGGAAAAGGAGGAGGAGGAGAAGAAGAAGGAGAAGGATGAATGGAATGGAATGGAATAGAATAGAATAGAATAGAATAGAATAGAATAGAATAGAATAGAATAGAATAGATGGAGTGGAGTGGAGTGGAGTGGAGTGGAGTGGAGTAGGGTAGGGTAGGGTAGGATAGAAAATATAGAATAGAATAGAATAGAATAGAATAGAATAGAATAGAATAGAATAGAATAGAATAGAATAGAATAGATGGAGTGGGGTGGAGTGGGGTAGGGTAGGGTAGGGTAGGGTAGGATAGAAAATATGGAATAGAATAGAATAGAATAGAATAGAATAGAATAGAATAGAATAGAATAGAATAGA
>NW_015391103.1:36206-41065 GCF_001527695.2 Protobothrops mucrosquamatus
TGAAATGCAACTTTCATGTCAGAGCATGCACAATCTTATTGCGCGAGATAAGCCAGGAGTAAACACAGTAAAGAGTGATCTGTATTAAATAGTGGTTTATCTTACACTATATACAATATACAATATCACACACCAGGAACAATATGCGTATACTTGCTAATACAGCAGGATCCAACAGACCACAATTACAGCAGGAAACGGAAGAGAGAGAACACAGCAGCAGAGCCTTCCCTTTATACCAAGGCTCTTAAAGAGAAACAGACCCTGCTGAGTCATTCCCACCATTACATTACATCTTACATGGTTAGCTGTTAAATCAATACCTTGGCATTTCAGGTAGCTGATGGTAATTGCTCAAAAGTTCTTTAAAACCCTGGCTATAATGTACTAATCTTCCCTTTGCATAGTCGTTGCTCTTTTTCATTTTTATGACCATGTTTTCGGGGTCTGGGTCTTTCTGCTGGGCAGAAATCATGGCAGATGTATTAAATTGAGACAGCAAACTCCCTCTGTTTGATTCCATGATTTTCATCCTGTTGGAGTACTTCATTGTTGAACTGTTCAGGGAGCATCAATAGCTAAACAAAATCAGCAACTTTATATTTTTTTCTACAGTAGTAATTACAAAGCTGCTTGAAAATAGAACAGAATAGGATAGAGCTGGAAGAAACCTTGGAGATAATAATAATAATAGTTGGACGGGAGCTTGGAGGTCATCGAGTCCAACCCCCTGCTCAGGCAGGAAACCCTACACCATTTCGGGCAAATGGCTGTCCAGTCTCTTCTTAAAAACTTCCAGTGTTGGAGCATTCACCGCTTCTGGAGGCAGGTTGTTCCACTGGTTAATTGTTCTAATTGTCAGGAAGTTTCTCTTTAGTTCCAGGTTGCTTCTCTCCTTGATTAGTTTCCATCCGTTGCTTCTTGTCCTGCCTTCAGGAGAATAGCTTTTGAGAATAGCTTGACTCCCTCTTCTTTGGGGCAGCCCCTGAGATATTGGAACACTGCTATCATGTCCGCCCTTGTCCTTCTATTCGTTAAACTAGACATACCCAATTCCAGCAACTGTTCCTTATATGTTTTAGCCTCCAGTCCCCTGATCATCTTTGTTGCTCTTCTCTGTACTCTTTCTAGAGTCTCAACATCTTTTTTACATCGTGATGACCAAAACTGGATGCAGTATTCCAAGTGTGGCCTTACCAAGGCATTGCAAAGTGGTATTAACACTTCACATGATCTTGATTCTCTCCCTCTGTTAATGCAGCCTAGCACTGTGTTGGCTTTTTTGGCAGCTGCAGCACACGGCTGGCTCCTATTTAAGGGATTGTCCACTAGGACTCCGAGATCCCTCTCACAGTTACTACTATTGAGCAAGGTACCCCCTATACCATATCTGTTCATTTGGGTTTTCTTGCCTAAATGTAGAACCTTCCTTTTTTCACCGTTGAATCTTCTAGTTCATCCCCCTGCTCAAGCAGGAGAACCTATACCATCTCAGACAAGTGACTGTCTAGCCTCTTCTTAAAAATCTCCAGTAATGGAGCGCCCACAATTTCTGAAGGCAAAACTGTTCCACTGGTTAATTGTCCTCGCTGTTAGGAAGTTTCTCCTTAATCCCAGGTTGCTTCTCTCCTTGATACCTTTAACACCATCAAACAACAGTATCTGCCACTCTCAAGTCTTTGGGGAGGACTTAATAGGTGGTTAAAAATGCCAAATCAAGTCTGAATATTTAGCTGACTGTGGGACCAATCATCACAATTATTATTATTAATAATAATCCCTTCCATGGGATACCCCCGTGTTGTCAGGATGGGCCTTGTGATGCTCTAATGAGATTGAGGGCCATGCTGGCAGTAGGCTGACTCAGATTCACCTTGAACTGCAAGATAGGCAGTGAATAAATTGGATGATGGTAACAATCCCAAAACAACTGGAGCACCACTTGAACACCATCAGCATTAACAAATTCACCATCGGTCAATTGCAAAAGGCAGCTTTGCCCGAATATAGCTTACATCCTTTAACATCATCATCATCATCATGGAGACTAAAACATATGGAGAACGGGTGCAGGACTTGGGTAAGAAGGACTAGAGGTGACATGATAGCAGTATTCCAGTATTTGAGGGGCTGCCACAAAGAAGAGGTGGGTCAACTTGTTTTCCAAAGAACCAGAAATAAAGATAAGAAACAACAGTTGGAAACTCATAAAGGAGAGAAGCAACCTGGAATTAAGGAGAAACTTCCTGACAATGAGGACAATTAACCAGTGGAACAGAAGTTGCCTTCAGAAATCGTGGGTGCTCCATCACTGGAGGTTTTTAAGAAGAGACTGGACAGCTACCTGTCTGAAATGGTATAGGTTCTCCTGCTCGAGCAGGGGGCTGGACTAGAAGACCTCCAGGGTCCCTTCCAGCTCCTATTCTATTCTATTCTATTCTATTCTATTCTATTCTATTCTATTCTATTCTTATCATTATTCTATTCTATTCTGTTCCGTTCCGTTCCGTTCCGTTCCATTCTATTCTATTCTATTCTATTCTATTCTATTCTATTCTATTCTATTCTATTCTATTCTATTCTATTCTATTCTATTCTATTCTCATCATCATGATCCTTAACATCATCAAACTTCCATATTTACCTATTCCAGGTTCATGGGAAGGACTTGATATGAGGTTAAAAATGCCAAATCACAGTCTGAACATCTGGTTATGTGACGAATCATAAATACAGCAATAATAATGCAGCAACACCAATAAGAAACAACACAGTAATAATAATAATAATAATAATAATAATAAGAACAACAACAACAAACAACAAATAACAAATAACAACAAATAACAAATAACAATAACAACAAAAACAAACAACAACAACAACAACAAAACAACAACAACAACAACAACAACAACAATAACAATAATAATAATAATAATAATAATAATAATACTAATAATATCATCATCATCATCTTAAAACTGCACTCCCTGTAGGACATGTATCATTTTTCTGATTTTAAATGCCCATTTGGGAAAGCAATTATCCTGCAGGTATTCCTTCCTTTTAAGCATATCCGTTGTGTTCAAACATTAAAAAAAAAGTGTTAAGAGGAAAAGAAACAGTCTTAGGGAATTAGCCCTGTGTTGGCAAATTAGCAGAATCCATGTTATTAAATAATCATGCTTCGCTCCCAGGATTGTTGTATTTTTAATAAATGGCGCAGCCTCGCATTATAACTTGCTGGTGTGGGACCATTTATTTTGCAATATTTTTTTTTTAACCTAGCATTTAATTTTATTTTTTATTTTTTTTGCAATATCCCACAATTGTACCTCCAGTTGTGCTTTCTGCCAATGCCACGATGGAGTACCGATGCTTTTCTTTCTGGTAAAGTTGCTGAAATTGAAATGGGCAGGCTGCTTTAAAATATTGTTTGGATCGTGGCGGGTCACAATGAAAGGTTGGTTGCAACACACACACACACACACACACACACACACACACACACACACACGACTTGATTTGCGAATGAACCCATTTTCCGGCTTCACCCAACTGCTGGAGTCACCAAACAAGGAGGATTTGGAGACTAGCAAGGCCAAAATAATTTAAATAAAGCAAAACCATTTGAAATGGGTTTCATACTATGGTGTTACCTTGGAAGGCACCCCTTAAAGGATATGCAATGTAAGACAGATGTGATTCCAATTTCCCTTTTCTGCCCTAGCTAATTATCTCCAGTCTCATTTGGATGGAATAAGAACATGGTTGCACAGCTGGAAATAGTCCAGAATAATGTGTTGTTATTGTTTTTTTTTCCAGAAAAGTCTAGGCCTGCTGTTAAATATTTAAAGAATAGAAACGGTTAATTGGATACTTTTAAAATAATTCCAGAACATTAGTGTCCTCCGGGTAGAATCTTCACTAAAATTGTCTTGTAAAATTGGTACTACAGGGAAGAGGAATCTGTTCTCGTGTTTTGCAAATGTCTTCTCCCACTAATTAAAATAGTTTAAATATTGGAGAGCAAAGGGTGAGAAATTCCACAGAAAGCTGACCCCTATTTTCCAAGTCCAGTGCTTGGAATTCCTTTATGGTATCTGCAGTTTAAGAAAAACAAATGCATTGTGCAATAACCATTTAATCCTAATAAGAAGCGCCAGCATGTTCATTTATTCTTTCAAGCTTTGTCTTTGGTTTATCTGGAAGACAGTGACCCAGTTCAGCCACGAGGCCAGGGTTATGTAGGTAAGCATTAAAAATATACTGCCCTGATCTGTTTGAGAGGCAGCAAAAAGACAAGATACAACACATTGAGGATGCATTTGTGTACTCAGAAGGAGTGGTGGGAGCAGGAGGAGGGGAAGGGGGAGGAGGAGAATGACTATGGGGTTCTTGGTGCATCACTGCTAGAAGGAAGTGGGGTTTGCAGAGAGGGGGAAGAGGACAAGGAAGAAGAGGGGAGGAGGGGGAGGAGGAGGAGGAGGAAGAAGAGGAGGAGAATGACTATGAGGTTGCATCAGTCCTAGAAAGAAGTGGGGTTTACAGAAAGGATGACGAAAGGAAGAAGAGGAAGAGGAGGAGAAGGAGGAGGACAATGACTGGGTTTCTTGGTGCATCACTGCTGGAAGGAAGTGGGGTTTGTAGAGAGGGGGAAGAGGACAAGGAAGAAGAGGGGGAGGAAGAGGAGGAGAATGACTATGGGGTTCTTGTTGCATCAGTGCTAGAAAGAAGTGGGGTTTACAGAGGAGGACGATGAAGAAGAAGAAGAAGAAGAAGAAGAAGAAGAAGAAGAAGAAGAAGAAGAAGAAGAAGAAGAAGAAGAAGAAGAAGAAGAAGAAGAAGAAGAAGAA
>NW_015391103.1:42403-44371 GCF_001527695.2 Protobothrops mucrosquamatus
AGGGAGGAAAGGAGGAGGAAGAGGAGGAGGAAGAGGAGGGGAGGAAGAGAGGAGGAGGAGGAGGAGAAAGAAGAGGAGGAGGAATAGAGGAGGAGGAGGAAGAAGAGGAAGAAAGGAGGAGGACTACGGTGTTCTTGGTGTATCAGTGCTAGAAGGAAGTGGGGTTTGCAGAGAAGAAGAGGACAAGGAAGAAGAGGGGAGGAAGAGAAGAGAAGGAAGAGGAGGAGAACTGGGTGCTTTTCACAACCTGACTAGGTAACTTCATCGCTACAAGGGAGTGTAGAGTTTGCTCCCTGTTTACATAGAGTAGCCTGCCCTTTCAGTGTGGATGGGCGCATGAGACCACAGAGACATTCAAAACAGACCATGAAAAGCTAAGAGAAAAAAGAAAAAGACCAGAACATCATCTCCAGCAGCAGATAAGCAGGGGTTAACACCAGACAAAAAAAAAACCCCAAGCAGAAAACAATGCTCTAATCAGAACTACTAAAGAGGAATCCATACCCCCACCAACACTGGCAGGGCAAGTTACTGTACAAGGAGCAACGCCAAACACTCAAGTCACCCTGATGACGTTGCCCAGTCATGTCATCAAATGTCTGCAAACACACACACACCCCCCAAAAAACACCCCACCAAGCTCAAAGAGCACCAAGGCCCCCGCAGTTCAGCGCTGAGAACGTATATTCTCTTCTGACAGAAGTTAAATGCACAAACTGTCTTTCAGCAGGTTATCTTACTGGGCTGTCTTTTAAGCTCCGAAAATGATTTGTGGATCAGTAGGTTACGGAAAACTGGGATATCACAATTGATTTATTTAAAAATCTGAGTTTAGAGTTTAGCACAGCATGAAAGAACAGCCTACGGTATGATTTTATTGCAGAATTACAGAAAGGCAGAGCTGAAAGGGACTTGGGAGAACACCGAGTGCTGATGGGGATTATGATGATCAAACGTCTTGCGTTGAAATGTCTGGATTAAAGGGAATAAGCAAGTTGTTGTAAAGTGGAACTGTCCGTCGTTCGTATCAGAGGTGTGTTAGGAAACCACAGATAGGGAGCAATGCCTTTGCTAAATATGCCTCTAAATTTAGCCAGTGGGCAATGACATTGTAGTCACTTCTGCTTTTTATCTACATACTTTTGCGCAGGCGACTGTGCAGATGGGACCACAACTGAGCCCAAAATGGATGTTGCTAAGTGAAACATTTGTTGCCCCATTTTACGACTTTCCTTGCTACCGTCTGTTGAAAGAAAAATCTTCATCAGGGTCCAGTCCAAGCCGGGAATAAACAAAATGGAGACTGCTTTAAAAAGAAGGTTGTAGTTGTTTAAAGAGCAGAACCACAAGACATGTGGCTCTGAGGCAGCTGACCACATGTTGCTGGCAGTGGTGGGTTTTTATACCTTCTTGGGCTTTTGTGTTTGGAGTTGTTCCTGTGGCATGAACTTTGACCTGAGGTTCAGTGTGCCTTTTTGGTATTGTAATGGTGGTGGGTTAATCCTATTATGTCCTAAAGGTCATATCCTGCTTCCCTGGGGCTGTAGCTGATGACTATGTCCTTTGTTGGATTTTTTTTGGTGTGAGGGGTTGTTGATTCTGGGGATCTTTGTCTTTCTAATCCCATCAGCTCCAAGCTTCCTGGCTCCAGTCTTTCTGAAAGGATGATCATATCTGCATTTCTACAGAGCTGGTTTCTGCTTGGGGCAGAGAGACTTGTGTGTGTGTGTGTGTGTTCTGAATACCATATTTATCGGCGTATAACACGCACTTTTTCCCTCTGAAAATAGGGGGCAAATGATGTGTGCGTGTTATATGCCGATATAAGCTCTCCGCCGCCCGGCCCCACCTCGGCCCAGGCAGCCATGGCCCTTCCCCATCCTCCTGCTGCCGCTGCCGCCGCGGCCCTTCGCTACCCGGCCCAACCTCGGCCCGGGCAGCCGCGGCCCTTCGCCGCCCGGCACCACC
>NW_015391103.1:46375-48922 GCF_001527695.2 Protobothrops mucrosquamatus
CTGCCAAGCTCTCCGCCGCCCAGCCCCATCTCGGCCCGGGCAGCCGCGGCCCTTCGCCGCCAGGCCCCACCTTGGCCCGGGCAGCCGCACCCCTTCCCCATCCTCCTGCTGCCGCTGCCGCCAAGCTCTCCGCCGCCCGGCCCCACCTTTAAGTTTTTTTCCTGAAATTTCCCTCTTAAAATGAAGGTGCGTGTTATACGCCTGTGCGTGTTATACGCCGATAAATACGGTATCTTCATTATTCCTTTGGGGAAATATAATATTCTGTCCTTTTAATATTCTCCCTCCCAAAATATTTCCTTCTCTAGGAGGGTGGGTGGGTGCTGACTTCCAACAAGTCATTAAATTACTAACATAGTTGTTAAGTGACTCTGGATTCCATATTGACTTTGCTTGTCAGAAGGTCTCAGAAGCTGATCACGTGACCCCCTTTTGCGAACCTCTGACAAAGAAAATCCATGGGGAAACCAACTTCACTTGACAATCATGTTCCTAACTTAACAAGTGCAGTGCTTCCCTTCACAGTTGTGACAAGAGAGGTCATAAAATGGAGCAAATGTCCCTTAGCAACTGTCTCACTTAGCAATGGGAAATTTGGGCTTAATGGTGGTTGTAAATGGAGAACTAACTAAGTGGAGAGACAGGCCTGCTGCTCTAATTGCAAGGCCTGGTCAGAAGGGGTTCCTGAATCACCCCTGGCTTATTTGGAGGAGTACAATTCCACTTGAGGATAAATAGGTCTATTAGTAGATTTAAGCGAAGTTTGCTGCCTGGCAATTATTCAATGAGAGCTGTATAACTCTGTGAGCAATTCAACACATTAGAGATCTGGTGGATTCTCCTTCTGAAGTACAAGGTTTCATTTCATTCCTTTAAGTCTCCTTTCCTCTAAAGCAGAGGTCTCCAACCTTTTGGGCACCAGGGACCGGTTCCGTGGAGAGAGGGTTTTCCGCGGACCAGAGGGTACATGGTTTTGTGTGCTGCCTGCATCCCGCGGATGGAGCTTTGCTTGATTGTGCGGACCGGTTGCTGGCATGCCGTGGCCTGGTACTGTCCACAGACTGGGAGGCCTGTCGTTGAGGCCACTTGGAGGTTTATCTGTGTCCTCAGGGTCACCTGAGTGGTGCAAATGGGTATGTACATTGGGGAAATAAAACAACCACTTCATAAATGCACGGCACAACATAGGAGAACAAACCCATCAGGACAAGATTCAGCAGTCCATCTGCATTGAAAAGGCAAAGGCCAGTCTTTTGAAGACAGCAAAATCCACATTTTGGACAGAGAGGACCTCTGGTTTGAAAGAGGGGTCAAGGAGGCCCTCTGTGTCAAAACTGAGCAGCCCTCCTCAACAGAGGGGGATGAATACAACATCATCCATCTCCAGTCTACAACACGGTCCTTTCAGCGGTTCCAAGAAGGCTCCACACCGATTTGCACTACTCAGGTGACCCTGAGGACACAGATAAAAACTCCAAGTGGCCTCCAGACAATTAATCAGTGGAACAGCTTGCCTCCAGAAGGTATGGGTGCTCCATCACTGGAGGTTTTCAAGAAGAGGATGGAGTAATTTGTCTAGAATGGTATACGGTCTCCTGCTTGAAGAGAGGGTTGGACTAGAAGACCTCCAAGATCTCTTCCAACTCTTATTCTGTATTCTGTAGCCTGTATCTAACTTTGATGGGTTATGGCATGAAGCTGTCTTTGGTACTAGCCTGGATTGCCAATAATGGAACTGTCCATGGTACCACTTTGAGATGCCGATACTGGAGACCTCTTGACTTTATGACAGGGGTCTTCAAACTTGGCTGAGGAATTCTGGGAGTTGAAGTCCTCCAGTCATAAAAGGGCCAAGTTTGAAGACCCCTGGTCTGGATCCAAGCCCGCAGTTTCATCAAAATACCGACTGAGGAATTCTGGGAGTTGAAGTCCGCAAGTCATAAAAGGGCCAAGTTTGAAGATCCCTGCTTTATGAGAAACTGATACTGGAGAATTCTTGGTTTTATTCCTTTTGGACCAGAAAAAAATGTGGATAAAAAAGAATTTGAAATTCATATGCCATTTCTATTCTATTCTGGCTTAGTTCCCTCGAACTGTTTCCTAAATTTCGTTTAGCCTGGAGTTTTATTCTCTATTAAAGCGTTGGTATCTACATGGTAAACATTTTATGAGACTCAATACCAAGCACTTTCAATATTTTAAATGCTGTCTCAACCCAACGTAAAACAATGGGATTCTTTGGCCACTGGAAAGCTATGAATATTTCCCATCAGCTAGCTCTATTTTCTACTACTTCTATCAGGAGATTCTCCCAAATTTCTGACCGGTTTTCCTATGATTTTGGGAATGTTGAATACTCAGCTTGGGCTTCCCATGTCAGACAGTGGTGGAGCCCAGAATTATAATCTATTTTGCTCGAGTAATCTTTCATCTACCATTTAAAGTTTCATTCTCTTTCATCAGATTTAAGGTGTGGGTATCAAGTGTGTATCTTGAAATTCTCTTGTTCTACCTGTGGGCAACTCTCCCTTGCCTAAACAACTTGCT
>NW_015391104.1:0-2391 GCF_001527695.2 Protobothrops mucrosquamatus
GGCCTGACCTAGGGTGAATTTTAAATAGGGATAATTTTTAATGATTTTAAATAGTCACAGCCACTAATATTTGGATTTTAATTGGTTTTTAGAAGGGGTAATTCTGTATATTGTTTTAACATGCTGTGAGCCGCCCTGAGTCCCATGGGGAGAAGGGCGGCATATAAATTTTGTAAAATAAAATAAAATAAATAAATATGTACACTGATTTAAGATGCCTATTGTGAGATCTTGAAGACATTAAATGGAGTTGCAAACTCTTCTCCTGATTGCAAAGGTACTGTTTAGATCAGGGGTAGTCAACCTTGGCTCTTTTATGACTCGTGGACTTCAACTCCCAGAATTCCTGAGCCAGCTGTGCTGGCTCAGGAATTCTGGGAGTTGAAGTCCACGAGTCATAAAAGAGCCAAGGTTGACTACCCCTGATTTAGATGGTCCACAGAATGATAAAAAGCCTGATCAAGGAATGCAGTTTTTCTACCTGGCGAGATGTGATATCCCAGTGATCCTTTTCAGGAGGAATAATTGCAAATCAGAGTGCAGATCTTCAAGACCTGTTGTGGGATATATCAACTGAACTCCTGGAAGCCCATTTCTTTCCCAACAGAGTCAGTCAATCAATCAGAATAGAGCTGGAAGGGACCTTGGTGGCCTTCTAGTCCAACACTGTAACCATTTCAGACAAGTGACTGTCTAGTCTCTTCTTAAAAACTTCCAGTGATGAAGCACCCACAACTTCTGAAGGCAAGCTTAATTGTTCTCATTGCCAGGAAATTTCTTCTTAATACCAGGTTGCTTCTCTCCTTGATTAGTTTCCATCCATTGTTTCTTGTCCTGCCCTCTGGTGCTTTGGAAAATAGGTTGATCCCTCTTCTTTGTGACAGCCCCTCAAATACAGGAACACTGCTATCATGTCAACCTTAACCCTTCTTTTCTCTAGGCTAGCCATACCCAATTCCTGCAAGCATTCTTCATTCTGTATGTTTTAGTCTCCAGGCCTTTAATCATCTTTGTTGTTCTTCTCTGCATTTTTTTCCAAAGTTTCAACATCTTTTCTTACAATGTGGTGACCAAAACTGAGTGTTTTGTTGCCATGTGCTATATAGCAAAACAGGGTAGTGGTTAAATGCATGAAAAATACTCATATTTGATTGATTGGTTATGAATCATATTTAAAATTTAATGTCAGTATTTTGACTTGGCTTTCTGTATAGGTCCTGACATGACATTGAAAAGCTAAATTTAACTTCAGCCAGAAAATGGTTGTAATGCTCTGCCTTAGAACATGGAGGAGGAGGAGGAGGAGGAGGAGGAGGAGGAGGAGGAGGAGGAGGAGGAGAAGATCTCTCCTGCAGCATGAATCAGAACCTGACATGGGATAAATATCTGAATGTCAGAAGATGGCAACTTAATCTATGTTCCCCCCCCCACTGTGATATCTGCTTCAGCACAATGCAGAGAAAGGCAGAGTTATGGCTTGAAGAACCGAAGACATCAATATAACAAGCCAGGATGACATGAAAATGACAACAGAGGTGCTGGGATGTCATTGCACATATGGTATAATTTGTCATGTTTGGCACAAGTCCATAAAGCACATTTACCTGTCCTGTGAGAAGGACAGGAGGTTAGAATGTGAGTGATGGTGAGCCCTTTAAGGTAGACTGGTTCAAGAAACAGATACTGCAGGGATTATAGGAATTTTATGTAACTGTTGAAGAACAGAGCAATACAGTCTTGAAAACTGGTCCATGTTTTTCTCTGTCCTGTCTTATACCAAATGAAGTCAAAGTGGAGTTATCTTGAGTTTCTTTCTGATGCTTCCTTCAATCTCTGGTCTACATAATCTCTTCTTCAAGTTTCTCTGTAATGACTCGTACCTTCTTCTCTTAACAACTCTTTCATGCTTTCCCCAAGGTAATCTTTAAATTGCTTTACAATCACTTGGGGACAACAGGTAGATGTGATGGTCAAGAAGGCAGGAAGAGTATCTCTGATTAACAGGATGGGTACAGTCAGGTGCATTATACTGGCAAGCCCAGATTTCATGGGAATGCTTAGAGCTATTAGGGCAGAAGGGATAGGTCATCCTTGCCAGGTAGACCAGATAAGACTTACACCTAGAAGTACAAGCTCTAACTTTATTGTAAGATTACATTAGCAGAATCTTTCAAGTCTGAATGTGAAAAAGTGGGGGGGGGGAACCACAATGTGCTTTGTTTGGTTTTGAATTAGCATCATATATGAACCTAAGAAATAATAGATTGATTTATGGCTTAGCAGGCAGTGTAAACCTTGTCAGTAAGTTGTGCCTTAGCTTAATGGACCACCCATAGCTTCTTATTTCAGAAATTCAGGACATTGTTCTATGGGTCTGCTATTACCCATATA
>NW_015391104.1:4339-35608 GCF_001527695.2 Protobothrops mucrosquamatus
GACATTGACATTGTACATAATCACCTAGCATGGCTTTGAAAGAATACCTGGCACAGAAGCATATAAGGCTTAAATAAACATTTCAGTAGAGAATGGTAGTAAATGATTTGGGAAACTGATTTCAGAAGATAAGGGATCAATTACAGCAATATGCAGCTTCATGGCACACATTCAATCTGCTTTAATTGAATCAACATTCCGGTTTGTTTGACAATTTGGATGAAATCCTCGTACAATCAAATCCTGCATGTACCAAAAGTATTTCTTAAAGTCAAACTTAGTTCCTGACTCACAGATTTTATTTGGTGTGCTAAATTGACTCAATTTGCTGAACAGAGTCCCAAATTCAGATCAGATCTATGAAATGGTCTGAATCAAATCCAGGAATTGAACTGGATCAGTGTTTTGAATCAAACTGGAGCCACAAGACATACCTCTCGGATCGCAAGTCACATATTTATCTTGTTTGCAATTGATTTACAGTCCAGAATTATATAGATATACCTTGTTTATGGCCAACTGATCACCATTAGTTGAGGAAAATCACCAAATTTGTATTTCCTTTAAGCTCCACAAACAGGAGTGAGAGAGAATAACCAAATAACAAAGTTGGAAGGGACCTTGAGGGTCTCCTAGTCCAACTGCCCTATACCATTTCAGACAAATGGCTGTCCAATCTCTTTTTAAAAACCTCCAGTGTTTGTGGCAGCCCCTTAGATATTGGAACACTGCTATCATGTCACCCCTAGTCCTTCTTTTCATTAAACTAGACATGCCCAATACCTGCAACCATTCTTCGTATGTTTTAGCCTCCAGTCCCCTAATCATCTTTGTTGATCTTCTCTGTACTTTTTCTAAAGTTTCAACATCTTTTTTATATCTTGGCGACCAAAACTGGGTGCAGTATTCCAAGCGTGGTCTTACCAAGGCATTATAAAATGGTATTAACACTTCACATAATCTTGATTCTATCCCTCTGTTAGTGTAGCCTAGCACTGTGTTGGCTTTTTTGGCAGCTGCAGCACACTGCTGACTCATAGTTAAGTGACTGTCCACTAGGACTCCAAGACAAAAAAAAATATTTTAGAAAGACAACACAGAAGTGGTGTCTGCATTGAGACTGATATTCCTAGACACCCTAGACAAAACAGAACTTTGAATTAAAGGCAAAAATAGAAATCGAATAAATAAATGAGATCAAATCAAGTTTATGTTTTACTCTACAAACATCTGCAGCCTGTAATATTTTGGGTTTTCTAAGTGAATCTTGCAGACAAGTTACCTAAACGTATCCTATCTCTTAGTATAAGGGATATACTGTACTTGTAAATGATGACACCATTTGCAAACAAATAATAATAATACTATTTTAAAAAAGCCACATGTATTGAGGAATGGGATAACTTATTTCTAATATTCTACTGCAAAATGGAGTGATGATCACCAGTTTGAATAAGTTTTAATTATGACAGAGAAAATTCATTAGCCATGCTACTTAAATAAAAACTCCATCTTCGGAGAGAGCAGATCTTTAATTGCCTGGGGCATAACTTAAGCATTAGATATGCCTGTCTTCATTAGGTATGGAAGGGCATCCAAATTCTCGGAAAAGAGACTCTGACTTCAGGATGCCTGAAGAGCATCTGGGAGATTCACTCTCAATGGTTTAAATGGTGACTTATGACTGATTCTCATCCTTACAACTGTTGCAGAATCCCATGGTCACATGATCGAAATTTGAATGCTAGGCATGTATTTGCAATAGCTGTTGCATCTCAGTGTCACGTGATCACCACTTGCGACCTTCCTAGCTAGCTTCCAAAAAGTAAACTCAATGGGGAAAGCTGGACTCATTGAACAGCTGTATAATGGCCAACTCATCATGGCCAACTCACCATGGCCAATTCACCATGGCCAAGTCATCATGGCCAACTCACCATGGCCAACTCGCCATGGCCAATTCACCATGGCCAAGTCATCATGGCCAACTTGCCATGGCCGCCATAACCAACTCGCCATGGCCAACTCACTACGGGACAACTTGCCATGGCCAACTTGCCACAGAACAACTGGCTGCTGGAAAAAAGTTACACCAATAACAAAGAAATGGTAGAATAGAATCATTAAAGAAAGAATGCAAAAGGAGGGACAAAATGAAATGTGATCAACAAAAATTAAAATATTTTTTTATTTAAAGTAATTAAATGGAATTGTTGAATTGTTCCATAGTGAGTTGGCCCATGGCAAGTTGGCTTTGGTGAGTTGGCCATGGTGAGTTAGCCGCAACAAGTTGGCTGTGGCAAGTTGTCCCATTCCCGATATTAATGATGGGTTAAATTCATATGAGGGTCAGTGATCCTCAATTTCAAGCATAGAAATTTGCAGAACACAGTTCTTCATCCACTGAATTCCTGTCTGAAGACGTCTCCATGCCAACCTGAGATGTAAATAGAAATGTTGGATATCTAACCTAATTCTGAGTTTTATCAGAATGTTAAATGTTACTGAGGACACAATAAGGAATTCAGAAGAATTCAACATTGCCTTCCATTTCATTTTCAGAGATCTCCACAAAACCCTTTAAAAACCCTCAGTGGAATGTTTGGTTTTATGATCTGCTTGATGATGTGGGGAATTTTGAGAAAATCCCTCCGGGCAATGCACCAGAAAACACGTGTTATTTGGGAATAAAGTGCATTACAATAATGCATGGTTTTCCTGGAAGGAAGACATAGATTTACTGATGGAATAAACAAGTAAGGGTGTTTGAAGGAAGCTTTTGGTGCTCAAAACACTGAAAAAAAAATTGTTCAGGGATTGTTCAGCTGGGTGACCTCTTTAACGCTGCTGAGGTCAATGAAAGCCCATCAGACCACTGTATAAATACTAGGGAGGGAATTTAAGCTCCTTGGGGCAAATGTATGAAGCAGAAAATGAGGTCTTAACAGCAGCTTTTAATGGTACTTGTCTAAGTAAATTCCCCCAGCGAGTGAAAATATTTCCCCATCCTTTTCACTAAGTCCCACTTTCTTGCTTGTCCTAGTTTCTGCCCATCTCTCCGTCCAAGTGTCCATTAATGTTTTGGAGATTCCTGCTATTCTTGCATTATCAGAGGAATCAGTAGGAGGAAATGAAAATATATCAATTAATCAAAAGTGGCATTTTAGGTTGCCTTTCTTTTTTATTTCTTTATTTCTTTTTCTTTTTTTTTTGCTGGAGGTAAAGAAAAACAATCTAAAGCCGAAGCGGCTAGATGCCTCTTTAATTATCTTTCAGTAATACAGCCTAAGGCAGTGGTTCTCAACCTGTGGGTCGGGACCCCATTTGGGGTCGATTGACCATTTCATGGGGGTCGCCAAGCAAGGCTGTCCGCCATTTTTTTTGTCCGCCATTTTTTTCCCCTTTTCCGGCGGGTGCCTTACCTTCCTTGGGGTGGGCCAGCTGGTGGTCAGCCTGCTCCGTCTCTGCCACTTGCCAGCTACTCCTCGGCCGGCACAGGGGGCGGAACCACGCATGCGTGGCGCTCCCGGGCAGGGAAAGTCCTTGAATTACGACCGGTTGGGTAGTCCTCGACTTACGACCGGTTTAGTCCTCGACTTACGACCGGTTTAGTCCTCGACTTATGACCGGTTTAGTCCTCGACTTACGACCGGTTGGGGTCGCGGCATTAAAAAGGTTGAGAACCACTGGCCTAAGGATTCAAAAATTCAAAATTCAATATAAGATGCTGTTACAATGAACAAAGTGGCTTATTATCGTTTTTAGCACTTATGACCGTTGCAGCATCTCCAGGGTTACATGATCAAAATTCAGACACTTGGCAACTGACTCATATTTATAATGGTTACAGTATCCTGGGGTCATGTGATCACTTTTTGTGATCTTCTGTAAAGCAAAGTCAATAGGGAAGCCAGATTCATTTAACAAGTGTGTTACTAAACTAACAACTGTTGTGGCTTACTTAACAACTGTGGCGAGAAAGGTCATAAAATGGGGCAAAATTCACTTAACAACTGAAATTCGAGGCTCAATTGTGGTTTTAAATTGAGGACTGTCTGTAGGGCCAGACCTGGCAACTACTTGGATGAGTTTCCTCCAAGGAATATCAACATTATGCATTATGCAACATTATGCAAGCACAAGCAATAGAACACAGTCAAACTAGAGTCCTGGACTTTAAGAGAGCTAATTTCAATAAACTTAGAGAGAGCTTGGGAAGGATTCCATGGATGAGAATCCTCAAGGGGAAAACAACTCAAGAAGCTTGGGAAATTTTGAAAAGTGAGATTATAAAAGTCCAGTCTAGCACAATACCAATGAAGAAGAAAAATAACAGCTCTCAAAAGAAACCAGCATGGCTGCATAAAGAACTCTCTGATAAATTGAAAGACAAAACGGACAAGTATAAAAAGTGGAAAGAGGGGCACATAACTAAGGCAGAATATCAGCAAATAGCCCGAGCCCACAAAAGTGAAGTGTTACTGTTATTGTTATTATATCAGGACTGTAGACTGGGCTGGAAGGAGGGGAAAAGAGCAGATAATGGCAGAACATTTCCACATTAAATGTCTATGGAGATTCTCAGTCATCCAGGTCTTGGTTGTCCCAAAGCTGCTTTTTCAACGGGCAACTGGACTTTCCTTGAAGACATTTTGCTTCTCACCTAAGAAACGTCTTCAGTTCTGACTGAATGGTGGAGAATGGAAGGATTTATATTCCTTGCTATCATCTGGTTGTTAACATTCTGGTATTACAACACAGTCCTTTCAGCAGTTCCAAGATGTTTCTACACCCATTTGCACTACTCAGGGCACAGATAAACCTCCAAGCGGCCTCAACAGCTCTCAGAAAGAGAGCTAATGACCAGATGACTGAAAGGACTATAAATCCTTCCATCCTCCACCATTCAGTCAGAACTGAGGAAGCTTCTTGGATGAGAAGTGAAATGTCTTCAAGGAAAAAACAAAGTCCAGTTGTCTTTTGAAAAAGCATTTTTGGGATTTCCATGTTGTAGCCCAGAAAAGTACAGGCTCATGAAATCTGTAGGTGCTTGCTGTTGTTTTCAGAATGGCAAAAATGCAACGTACAATATGTCACAACACATATAGAAAAGCGGCAGAGCTCACATCACAAAGCTGTGGCACTGCTTTCATTATTCTGACATGCTCCTTGCCCTCCTTTATGGATACCACTGTGCTGAGTTCAATTGGAAGGAGATTTGAGTTTTCTTTGACTGCTTCCTACTGTTGTGATTAACTTTCTCTTACCAGAGAAAGGAGATTTATGGCTGCTCAGATTTTGCTGAACAAAATTCCCAGCAGTCTTTTCCAGCATGGCCAGTGAGGAGGTGTGTTGGGAGTTGTCATTCATTAATAATTGGTGCCTGTTTCTACCCACACTGAGTAGTAGCAATTTCTCACCCAGTAAATTTCCATAGCTTTATGTGGAAATGCTTGAGACTGGACCTGAAAAGTGTTGCATAAAAAACAGATACTCTACTGCTATAATTCTTCACATTGTACAACAAGGGACTTTCCCATTCCCCATTCCCCTTTCCCCTTTCCTTCCTTTTTCTTGCCACTGCTCCGGATTCCAAAGGAGAAGGAAGAGGTTTAATTCCCTTTCCATCTCCACTTTCTTCCCCGTTTTAAATCTCTGCATGTTAGAGGAAAGGATTCACTGAAAGCCGTGGCTTTATATTTGTTTATTAAAAGGAATTATGGTTCATGGATAGACAAGTATGTACAGTATGTACAGTGGTAGAATAGCCTCTCCAAAGCTATCATTCCCCAATTTGGTCCTATACAAACATCTTAGCCTAACCCGCACAATCTGAAGTTTGAAATATCTGGAAGGTACCAATTTGTAGACTAATTAACTCTGAATAAAAGCCATGATAAAGATGCTTTAGGGTGTGGATAACTACAGTAAATACGTAATTCAGCGAACAAGCTGTCGTCCGGGTCTTCATATTAAGTATTATTGTTTATATAATACTAGACATTTATAAGAATAAATCGGTATAGTTACAACTGACATTTGGTAAAACACTAATATTCCTTTAAATAATTAACATAGTTGATAGCATAACAACTATTTCCAATTATCAACCTTAATACTTAATATAATAAAACTCTAAAATCTCTTCTTATTCTAATGTGTTTCAACCCACTGATAAAATTTTCCCCAAGTTTTATAAAATATTGAATCTTCTTTCTCCTTCATCTCTAACGTTAATCTGTCCATTTCTGCACAATCTAGGATATTCAAAATTATAATCTGGTCTGATGGTAGGTTTTCATTTTTCCAAAATTGGGCAAATACTATTCTTGCAGCTGTTAATATATGTAATATTAAATAATCATTTAAAAATGCTTTTAATAGTATTTGCAGAGAGAAATAAATGAATTTCGCTCAACTGCTGATTTCTTTTTTAGCTACACCCAAAGGGGCTTTTTCAAAAGGTAACTGGACTTTGTTTTTCCTTGAAGACATTTTGCCTCTCATCCAAGAAGTTTCTTCAGTTCTGACTGAAAAGTGGAGGATGGAAGGATTTATAGGTAGTCATCTGGTCATTAGCACTGTGGTCATTACAACACAGTTGTCATGGTTCCGACAGATAAAACTCTTCAAAGAACTTGGAGGCATTGTTTACCTTAAATAATCTTTATTCAAGTAGCATAGCATCAGCACGTACATAGGCAAAGCCAAAATCTGAATTCCCCTCCCCTGAGCACATAATATCAAAGCACAATTCCCTCCTCTAATTAACAATCATAAATCACATTCTCCAATTAGTTTGAAATGCCGGCTTTCCCTCCAGTTCTTCAACCCGGCCATGTCTTATCATCTCTTATTTCAAAAAACCTTGGTTCTCACCCTAGTTACAGTATTGTTATGTCTAACTAAACTCCCATGCACGCTCCTCCTCCTCCCCCCAGTATCATCTAATTCTAATTCTAAGAGTAAAACATAAGAAGGAAAATGGCTGCATCTCCATATGTTGTCAAAGCAAGAACATCCCATGTTAGCAGCGTTGACAACAGCCCTTTCAGCAGTTTTAAGAAGGTTCCATAGCGATTTACACTATTCAGATGAACCTGGGGGCATAGATAAACTTCTAAGTGGTCTCAAGGAGTATCAGAAAGAGTACTAACGACCAGATGACTGCAAGGAAAAACAAAGTCCAGTTGCCTTTTGAAAAAGCACCTTTGAGACCCCCGTGACCTGGATGACTGAGAATCTCCATAGACAATTTTAGCTACACATTCTCCGGATCTACTGCTCAGCTAAGCAAGGTGCAAGTCAGAAGAGCACAAATTGAAACCATTCACTTTCTATGAGTGTATTAATTTGAGAGCAATGATTTATCAGAAAATATTTTGGCACTGTCTTCCAGTAGACAATAATTCATAACGGAGGCATAACTTTGGCATAGCTAAAGTTCATTGGAATCAGCCCAATTTTCCTTCTCCTTCTTCCACCCTTCCTTCTCCACCACACAAAAAAACAACAACACTTGATAATAGATATTGTTGGCAGCTAACAGAGATTCTCAGTCCAGTCAACAGGGGGATCGAGAACCAGGCACAAAAAGCAATTTCTAATATTCAAGCAGAACATATGCTTAGATGTAAATCAGGCCTCTCCTGGGATTGCCCTGGTAGAACATCAAAAAATGAAACAAACCATAAGAGGACAAAAATCACAGCTGGCAAAATAATACATTCCTTTGAAAAATCTTGATGAAATTACAAAGAACCGTTTCACTGTGAAAAGTGGAGGTTCAATTCTTTTGCAGATTCAATCACATTTCTTAAGGAAAACAAATAAAGGTGTTCCTCGACTTAGAACAGTCCAGTTAGTAACCATTTGATGTTACAATGGCACTGGGAAAAGTGCCATTTTTCACACTTACAATCTTTGAGGCATCCCCATGATCATGCGATCAAAATTCAGATTGACAGCTGATTCATATTTATGACAGTTGCAGTGTCCCGGGATCATGCAATCATCTTTTGCAACCTTCTGACAAGCAAAATCAATGGGGAAGCCAGATTCATTTAACAACCCTGTTACTAATTTAATAGCTGCAGTGATTCACTTAACAACCATGGCATGAAAGGTCATAAAATGGTACAAAACTCATTTAACAACTGTCTCACTTAGCAACAGAAACTTTGAGTTCGAGGATTACCTATAAACAAGGGTCAAAGCTTTGTGTTGTACTCCATTTGTTCAGTAGCTACACAAATGTCTGTGTGATACCTGACTGGATCTTTATAGTAGTTCATTTTTAAAGTATCAGATATTTCATTTCATTGTTCTCCCCATATGTTCATCTTCCCCTCCAACTCATGTACATAAACAACCCTGCGTTCATATGACTATATTCAGCAACTATGTTAAAGTAGACCTTGGTCCAAAAAGAGTTTAATCTTGAAGGGCCCAAAAGCTCTTCCAATATTTCTTTATTTTAAGAACATTATTTATTAAACAGTGTGTATGGAAACATCTTCCTATATTTTTATACACTCATTTTTACCCTTTAAAGACTCTTTAAGTGATCAAACTGATCAAAGAGAGAAGCAACCTGGAATTAAGGAGAAACTTCCTAACAGTGAGGACAATTAACCAGTGGAACAGCTTGCCTTCAGAAATTGTGGGCGCTCCATCACTGGAGGTTTTTAAGAAGAGACTAGACAGTCACTTGTCTGGGATGGTAAAGGTTCTCCTGCTTGAGCAGGGGGCTGGACTAGAAGACCTCCAAGGTCCCTTCCAGATTCTATTCTATTCTATTATGTTCTGTTCTATTCTATTCTTGAAGAGTGTAATTGGAGATGTATCTGTTTAGCTGCAGCAGAACAAAATACCTCCAATTTTTGTTTGGCAATATATTTGTGTGAATTGCTGAAATGGATTCTTCTTTTACAAGAACTCACAGCACTGACTAGACACCATTCATCATTGTTATCTAAATGATTAGCAAAATCAAATTTAGAAAACTGCATCCCCTGCATGAATAAAGTAGTGTTGTAAACAAGCAGTTGCATATTAGGAGTAAGTTAAAGAGTCTGTCGAGAATTGTTATGTTTTTCAAAGGCTACCCTCCTATTGAAGCTTTAAGAGAAACTGTCATTAGCTTTTCTCCAACAGTTGTTTTGTTAGGAAATAGATAATTAGTCAGATTTTATAGAGAGTTGTTAATTTGCATACAGTTTATGATTTATAGTTTGTCCTTGTAGTAGAATTTGTTAAATACATCTGTGCTATTGTCAATTTGCATAAGAGAAATATCAACCTAGCTAAGGCTTCACATTAAAGCCAGTCTAATGCAGGGCTGGGTCCAATAATGAAACCCAGTAGTTTGATGATTTTTTGTTTGCTTGTTTGTTTCCATTTATATAGTATAAAAGGCAGAATAATAAATAAGAAACTGTAAAGAAAAATATTTTTATAAAAATGCACATGAACAGCATTCCACTTCATTAGTAGGTGTATCAAGTATCAATAAAGTATCATTTTTCCTTTCCTTTCCTTTTCTTTGCTTCACTTTTCTTTACTTCACTTTTCTTTGCTGTCTTCTCCTCTCCTTTCCTCCCCTCCCTCCCCTTCCCCTTTTAATCTCTTCCCCCCTCTCCTTCACTTCCTATTTAATGACCTTTTCTCCCCTCCCTCCCCTCCCCTCTCCTCTCCTCTGCTTTCCCCTTTCCTCATGCCTATGCTGCCCTTGAGTGCCTTGCAAGCATAACAAGTAAGAAAGTTCAGAGTGAGAATCATCCACAGTTGCATATTGAAAAGCAGGGCCTCACTGCTAGACCAGCCCATTGGTCCCATGGACAATTCCCTCTTCTGTGTATTGGAGAAGACAAGGAATGGGACATCTACAACTATCTTAGTAAGGTTCCAGATGTTGCCTCCATGTAGCTCAGTCTTACCAGCAGATAAGTGCAGTCTGACCAAAGGAACAAGTTTTTAAATAGGTTTGTTGTTGTTTTTTCCTTCATATCTTTGACTTGTTATGCCATAAATTTGCTTAATGCTTTGAAAAAAGCACTTTAATCATCAACATGCTTTTTATTCGTGGATCATATATTGTGGTTGTTGTTATTATTTTTTATTAAATGTGTATGTCATTGCATCATTCCAACTATTATCAGCTTAAAACAAGAGTAAACAGAGAAAAATATTCACCATTATAATGAAATATCCACAGTAAAAAAAAAAACATAAAGAAAACATATAAACAAGTAAATTACTGCCCATAACCCTAACAACCCCAAAACACCTCACATAAACAAAACTAACCACAATAATAGTAAAAAAAAAAAGTAATAATGTTGGTGATCAATCACATTCCAAGGCTCCCTGGAAGAGTTCAACCTTCATTAACTACTGGATGGCTGTCACCAAAGAGGCCAGTTGAACTGTAGAGATTATAGAGAAACAATAAATCAAGTTGCTTTGATTCATGAACATAAAATGAATCCATTGGACCTTTTACCAAACATTACACAGGGCATAAAGCAATTCTAGTTATTCCTTAGATCTGTATCTTCCCAGTTCTGAAATCAGCAATATTTTCCTTGGGGTAAATATTGTGTTAAAATTGGTTTTAAAAAGCTAGAGTTTCCTTTGAATCAGTTTCAACTCCTGGTCACTTCAGGCACACATCCATGTGGTTTCTGGCATCAGTAAGAAAGTAATTTGAAAGTCTTCTTTTAAGATTGTTTTTTGGTCTGTCCAGAGTAGCCTAATTCTCTGGGATGCACTGATATTCTCTTATTCAAGTGCTAACCAGTAGGGCTGAGAATGCTTTTAAAATTATTTGGAAGAATAACAGAATAACAGAGTTGGAAGGAACCTTGGAGGTCATCTAGTCCAACCTCCTGCTCAGGCAGGAAACCCTATACCATTTCAGTCAAATGGCTGTCCAGTCTCTTCTTAAAAACTTCCAGTGTTGATGCATTCACAGCTTCTGGAGGCAGGTTGTTCCACTGATTAATTGTTCTAACTGTCAGGAAGTTTCTCCTTAGTTCTAGGTTGCTTCTCTCCTTGGTTAGTTTCCACCCATTGCTTCTTGTCCTGCCTTCAGGCGCTTTGGAGAATAGCCTGACTCCCTCTTCTTTGTGGCAGCCCCTGAGATATTGGAACACTGCTATCATGTCACCCCTTGTCCTTCTCTTCATTAGACTAGACATTCCCTATTCCAGCAACTGTTCCTTATATGTTTTAGCCTCCAGTCCCGATCATCTTTGTTGTTCACATAGTCTTCCCATTTTCTCTGTCTTCTCTTCCCCTTCAATAATCAAAATTCTGTCTCCATTGAACACACTTATCACTCATTGAAGGCCTTTTTAGTCCCTCCCCCTTTTGTCTGTTCTCTCCCTCTAAATATACTTTGTTTTTCTGAAATCTTTGGAGTCCCCATCTTGTGCCTGTTTTCACACTTACATTATTTCCAGGATTATGCAATTTTTGGTGAAGTGATAATGGACTGTCCATGTAAGGCTCCATTATCAAAATACTGATTTTTTTTCCCTTAATGTATAGAATAAATTAAGGATGTTCTATCTTTTGAGGAAGGGCTCATCAGCAGAAAGGACATTTCCCTAAGTGGGTAATTTTAATATTGAAGTCATCTGAAAGGTTACCAGCGGTCTGTAAGATGAAGGGAAGGGATTATAGCACTAATGAGGCAGATCAGTTCCAATGAGAAAATAATAATCATCTTGTAATTAGGGCATCTTCTTTCCGTCTAAACATTGGCCATAAATAACTAAATCCTTCTCCATTATTTGGTTAAAGAGTATGTAATTGATTATCTCATAATATAGTTTTAGTGCTGAAATTGCAAAATTAATTTCTTTGCTAATGTACTGCACTTTATTTAAACAGTGCAACTTTTTGAATAAAATATATACCCATGAGCTGATTTGTGCAACCACTTTCTATAGATCATAAATCCCACTGAATATGCCCACGCAGATATGTGTCTGTTGGTGCAGAAAGCAGAGTCAAATTAAGTCTGTCCAGTTCCCATATCAACCCAGTAATCTGGACAGGTCTTTGATTTACTTGGATGAAATAGGAATGAAACATATAAACAAATAAATATATATTTTATATGTTTGAAAAGATGCCAGGTGTTTTTCTACTAAAACTAAAATACTGCTAAATGAAGCTTTTTATCTATTGTCCTTCTGACAGCAATCAAAGACGTTCCTATTCAGCCCATATTTAGCATTTCAACAGGTTCCCCTGGGGTTTTAATTAATTAATTAATTAAATTATGTATGTTTAATTAGGGCTGTTGTTGCAGTAATACAGCTCTTTGCAGATGAGTACTCTTCTTTATTAAAAAGACACATTTCATTTTTTCAACCTTAATGATCAGTTTCCTAAATATTCTATAATAGGTTGATTTTTTGTTTCTAGATGCAAGCCAGGATCCATGTAAGATGATCCAAATCCATCTGAATCTTCATGCAAGACCTTGGTTTAGATTACCGGGAATCATTCTTTATATGTCCAAGTACTCAGGATTATTGTCTAATGAAGACTAGTTTGGGAGATGCATAACGATGATTTGCTTAATTAGAGGTGACAGGAAAATCAGAGAAAACTATGGAAACAAGAAAAACCCGTGAAACTATTTCTCCAGGTCAAAAGGTAGCCTGTTCCTCTATTAGCATAACACATTAGGAGATGAATGATGTTACACTATCCGGATTTATTTCATAATGGAACATACATTTTGGGAGGTGAATAATGATTAATATAAGCTATTGTTGATGTTATACCTTGTATGATTTATCTAGCTATGTTTTATTAAACAAAAACTACTTGTTGGGCCAGTAAATTTTTGTTATTATGTTTGGTGCAGTGTGCAGACTGCAATGTAATGAAATGTAATGCTGTAATGAAATGTCTGCATTTATCTTGCACACCAATTGCAGTCCATCTTGGAGCATGGGACTCAAGCAATTGCTACCCACACATTTTTTACATCTCAGACTAACAACTGCAATGGACTGTAATGAAATGTCTGCAAGCAAACAATCAAACTCAAAGAGCATCAGGGACTCCACAAACCTTCCTTCCTTCCTTCCCTCCCTCCCTCCCTTCAAAATAGGAGGAGACTAATGCAGAACTGTAATCATTTTTTTTTGAACATACAGGTGCTGATTCCTGGGAATTGTCCCCTAAGGTTGGAGCAATATTGTGATGAATATTGTTCGATTGAAATTGCCCTTATCCCATCATTATGATATCACTGTAATTCTAATAATTGATAATTGTAATAATTGATTTAGAATTATAAAACCAATATATCCCAATCAGCTAGTTCACTATCTAATTAAGACAGAATCTTGAAATTGCCCTGAAGTTAGTTTTGTCAAGTAATACCAAAACAAAGGAACTGGCAGGACAGTTTAGAAGTATCTCCAGGCATCTGATGCCAATTTGTTAACAAGGGACTTGCTTATAAAATGATGTAGGGATCTCCATAAATTAAATTCCAGTATGATTTTCATCAAATATTTACATATCTATGTAAGTGTGGTGGTTGGTGGCACTATTATATGGAAGGTTGGCGATTTGTTGGAATTTTCTTGAGGAGACTCCAAAGAAATGAATGGAAAACTCTACAGCTTGGCCAAAGTTGAAGGAATTTATGCAATCTTTAATCACAAGTAGGATGAAGCTATTTCATCTCCATCCAGTTTCTAGAGGCATAGCACATGAAAGACAAACACTCTTTTCATGCTTTAAAGATTTTGATAATACCCCCTTTTGGAAACTTCTGCGGTTGAAATGTCAGCTACTTTATTGACTCCTTACTTTCTGTATGTGAAATAGATGAAATAATTTTGTGGCCAGTTGGCTGGCATCCAAGTTCTACTGATTGACTGCTGTTCACCAGCATTTAGTGAAGAAGGGTTGATAAGATACATACTCTTCATTTTTTTTGCATTAAGATGGGGGCCTGTAGGTACAATATAATTGATAAAAAGTCATTGATAATTTCCCTCATCCCAGTCAGAAATATCCATGAGGGGAGATAAAAATAATTCAAGATGGAGTCCATCACTGCACAGTCAAAATTCCACCTCTTTTTAGTATGTTGTGGCTACCATCTCAATTTTTGGATACTCCTCCATATACGCTGTTTGGAATCTCTTAGAGATCTCAAATCTCTAAAAATTGTTTGACATTCAAACAATGATAGAATGCTATTTATTTATAAAATTTATTGGCCATCCACCTCACCATGGGGTAACTCTTGGCGGCTTAGAGTCATAATGTTCAAAGCATTTCTATCAACTTACTATATTAGTAAATATTCACTTATTTCTTTACAATATTTAAACTGGACTCCTGGCAGTTTAGAATTCCGAATATAAAATCCTGGCAGTTTATGATTTCTGAAATATAAAATGCAGAAAAAGTCATTTAAAATTAATAAACACATCACAGCAACATAACCCCTGGCGTCCATATTATGACAATCGTGCCAAAGATTCATTCATTTTAAAGCTCAGTGGAAATGCTCAGTTTGACTGAATTCCTAAATGACTTCCGGGAAGGCTTAATTCAGATGTCTTGCAGTAAGCTGTTCTAGACGTTTGGAAAGTTAACTGTAAATATTATGTCTTTACTCCTCCACTTTCTTGGTTTCAGATGGAAAAGAGATCCTCAGCATCTCAGCCTGGGATTAATAAAAAAAATGGATTGATTCTACTTAAGGGAGGCAATCCAGCAACTATCCAGTTGCCAAACCATAAAGGGCTTTGCATGTAGATCAAAATTAGCATGTTGAATTGCACTCAGAAGCTTACTGGAAGCCATTGCACTGCCTGCAATATTGGCATTGTATGTTCAACAGATGGGTTATTTCACTCCATGTGCAGTCCATTGCAGTTGTTACTCTGAGATGTAAAGAATGTGTGGGTGACCATTGCCTGAGTCCCATGCTCTAAGATGGACTGCAATTGGTGTGCAAGATAAAACTGGGAAAAGATTTCCCTACCCACAAATTTAGCAGCAGCCACGAGTCAAAGAGGATTGGTCCTCCACGGTGAATGCTACTTTGTTCAGCTTATTAGGGTTGACAGATTGTCCAGATGGACAATTGTTTGGACAAAGATATCTTCCCTTTTGCAAAAGCTAAGCCTTGGTTTCCCATTCAAGCTCTAACAGCCTCCAAATACCAGGTCAAGACTTAGATGGCGTTCCCAGACTGGAACTGACAAAGTGGCTTGAAAAGTTGACATAGAAGAACCTTGTGGCACTCCAACTATCTAGACAAATTTTCACCCCCACTCACTGGTATCACCAATCCAGGAAGGAGCAAAATCACAACTAAACAGTGACTCTTATGCCTAACCATGCAGGCAACCCATCAAGATACATAATCAATGTATACGAAAAGTGCTGACACCTATTAAAGGACCAGGGAAGATGTCCTTCCCCTTCCAGACCCTGATGAAGATCATCCACCAGTGTCAGTCTTCAAGGCATAGGTTGGATTGAACCATTAGACCAGAGTTCCCCAACCTTTCTGGCCTTGCAGACTGGAGGGAGGGTGGGGGGAGAGGGAATGGTTCCACACAAGCAACCTGCAAGTGCACACAGGCAGCTCCATTTGTACGAGCAGCGTGCAGGTGCGCCCATTGCTTACTCAAATGGAGTGCAAGTGCCTGTGCTTGCCTGCTGCTTGCACAAGTGGGGATGTGCACACACACTCACCCATTTCCACTGCCCAGTTGCAAACACCTCACAGCCCACTAGTAAGCTACAGTCCAGAGGTTGGGGACACCTGATTTAGACAAGGAAGTTAAGAATTCTGAGAACTTTTGATAAGTAATATTTATTGATGAAAATTAGAAAGCCATAATAAAAAAAATTAGTAATTGTTGTGTTTCAGGAACAACCTCCATATAAAGAAACAATGTTCACCTTCCTTCCTTCCTTCCTTCCTTCCTTCCTTCCTTCCTTCCTTCCTTCCTTCCTTCCTTCCTTCCTTTCTTTCTTTCTTTCTTTCTTTTCTTCCTATCCTACATAATCCACTACTTGATCTTTTCAGCAGACTTGCCTTTTTCCATTTATTTTTTTTATTATTTGCAAAGTTATTGCTCCAAGAAAAAACAAAACGTTGTAAAGTTTGTCTGTACAAGGTGACTTTCACAACCTGAAGTAAGTAATTCCACTTTCAGCTGTTGCTGCAGACAGAATTATGACCCATCTGAGTTGCAGTTACACCTCAGTGAATTTTGCAAACATCAAGAAGAAATCTTAAGGTGCTCCGGAGTGGCAGGAGTGTGTTAAACAAACCATCAAGAAGATAAAGATTTTAGGGAGCATTGCCAAAGATTAACCAGATTAAGAACCCCTTTGATCCTCTTAATCTGGAACTGATTTTAGAAGCTGAAGTTAAATTTTATATCAGCAGCTAGTCAATAGTGCTAATGCTTTGAGTTTAGAAGTTTTACAATGCCAGAAAGTGATGCTAAATCAGATTTTAATATCTACAAAAAAAAAACCCACCCTATTCTCAGCCTGCAATCTGAAACAAGTAAATAACATTGTTATGGAGTATGACAACTTGTGACTACAGACACATTGCTGTACTTTTCTAAGAACAGATTGGTGTTTTTTTTTACTTCCCAGTCTGGCCTGCAGCCCTGAGATTTCTGGGTAGTTTCCAAAATTCAACTACGATGCCAGTAATCTTCAGTAATCCAAGTATTAACCAAGTCCACCCTGCTTAGGTTTTTTTTTCTGAGATAAGCCAAGATTGGCTGGGGCTGCCACTTGCTGTAGTGTAGTAATAAATAGGAGTTTCAATTAAACATTATTGTGGTTCAATATCCCTAAGAATAATTTTTCTTTCAGATTTCTAACCATCCTTCCACAGGAGGACTGAAAAGACCAGTCACCACACCCATCCCATATTTTAGTTTTCTTAGATACACACAAGGTTCCATGCTTCTTTAGCATGCACAATTTGCTTGATTAATGTTAGACCCAAGGAGTCACTTCAGAGTACTTTCTTTATTGTTGTTCACCTCTAGACAGAATACAGAATAACAGAGTTAGAAGGGACTTTGGAGGTCTTCTAGTCCAGAGGTCCCCAATTTTTGGGGCACCAGGGACTGGTTACATGGAGAGAGGTTTTTCCATGGACCGGAGGGGGCATGGTTTTGTGTTCTGCTTCCATCCTGTGGATGGGGCTTTCCTTTTTTGTGCGGACCGGTTGTTGGCATGCCGTGGCCCGGTACTGATCCATGGACCGGTGGTTGGGGACCCCTGCTCTAGTCCAACCCCCCCTGTTCAGGCAGGAAACACTATACCATTTCAGACAAATTGTTGTCCTATCTCTTTTTAAAAACCTCCAGTGTTGGAGCACCCACAACTTCTGGAGGCAAGTCGTTCCACTGATTAATTGTTCTCATTGTCAGGAAAATTCTCCTTATTTCTAGGTTGATTCTCTCCTTCCTTAGTTTCCATCCATTCCTTCTTATTCTACCCTAAGGTGCTTTGGAGCATAGGTTGACCCCCTCTTCTTTGAGACAGCCCCTTAGATATTGGAACACTGCAATCATGTCACCCCTAGTCCTTCTTTTCATTAAACTAGACATACCCAATTCCTGGAAAGAAATCTTGCCAGAGTGAAGCATTTATCTGCATTACTATTAAATATACTCTATGCACTGCTAGGGAGGGTCCACCCTCACCCTTTTCCTGCATACCAAAGATTCCAAGCTATTTTGTCTCTTTGCTCCCTGGGAAAGAGCCCTTACCTGCAACTCTAGACTACATTCCAACACAATTATCTTCCATTAGAGTCTTTTAATACACTATTTGCACATTTAAAATCCACAGAATCTCAATGCTGCCTCATATCTTGTTAGCATGCTATACAATATTAAAGAAAGATATTTTGCAGCAGCCTTTATGGATTTTTATGTATCCTAATTTATTCACGGGGTGGCCTTATATCCAAATTTGGATCATTTATTTACTTTATTTATCTACTGAGGCATATATGTTGCTCCATTCAAAAGCTCCTCTGAGTATTTTACAACTCTGAGGTATGGTATGAAGATTAGAAATGTGTGACAACATTATTTGATAGATATGAAAGTTATAGATCTTACATATGCAGATCATAACCCAATAATTGTTAGATTAAATAGAAGAACCTTTAGATCAACAATTTCTTTACTGTTACGAGAGAAACTCAAGTTGAAGTGCCAACAGGGAATAAAGAGCTTCTTCCAAATCAATTGGCTCTTTATTTACTGCATGGATTCCAGTGAAGCATTTGTGAAAGATCTGTTTATTGCACTGGAATCAAATAGAAAGAAAGCTATGCAAAAGCCCTGGTTTAGATTTTAAACAAAAGATTTAAAAAAATCAGAGCCAATCAACCCCCCCAGAATTCAAATGCCAATTCTACACAGACTTGTAAATACTGCAAAGGAATTCCACTTCTGAATTGTTGCCCTGAGGAAGATTCACTAAAATGCAAGGCAAAATGTCTGCAAAAAAAGTGTTTTCTATTTAGATATTAATCTCCCAAAGCTCCAACCAAAAGTATGGATAACAAACCAAATTACCCGTATCCCCAGAAATCTTCCCAAAAATCAAGTGATTTATAATTAGCTGGACTCATTGGAAGTAAAGAAGACCTATAAGAAATTGATCTTCGTCAAACAGACAGCCAGATTTGATTATAACTTCTTGGTGCTCTCAAAACCTGTTGATTTCATTTCAGTATCCAACTAGGTGAGACCGTCATTGCTAGTGAGTGTGGGATTTGTTCTATACAGTAATTTGGAGGATGTGTGGTTTTTGCCTTTCCACCTCCTTGATTAGGTTATTGTTTTCTGCTTATTTGTCTTGCTCGTCTGGTTGTTTTGCTTGACAAGATGTGTTTTGGTCTATGTTTTTATTCTCTCTTTTTAATGGTATGTAAATGTAATTTATTTCCGTGTGTTTATTAATGCTTTGTCTGAGTGCCAAGCTTCCGGAATTCCCTAGCAATTTTTTTATTTAGCTTGATCTTGAATGCTCACAGTTTTCCAGTTGAAATTATGATTGAATCTGTCCAGTGGTAGGATTCAAATACCTGAACTACCGGCTCTATTATGTGATGCAGGCCTGGGCCTCCAATGCCTAGAACAGACTTCTGGAAGTGGCATCATGCATTTTCGGTGGCCCGTTCGGTGGCCCGTTCTAGGCTCCTCCAGGCCTCCAACGCCTAGAACAGACTTCTGGAAGTGGCATCAACTCACTTCCAGTGTGCCGTTCTAGACCTGGGAGGCCTCCTCCAGGCCTCCGAGGCCTAGACTGGACTTCCAGAAGCCAACCGGTTCTCTGAATTCAGGTAAATTTAGCTACCAGTTCTCCTGAACCGGTGTGAACCGGCTGAATCCCACCACTGAGTCTGTCCATGTTTGTAAGACAAAGAAATTTCATTATGTCTTCTGACTGCTAGTTGGAGTTCCTGGATGTGCTCTGCTAATCTTCTGCCTGTCTGTCCTACATAGTTGCTGTATACACCAAACGTTATACATGACTCCTATTTTTTTCTTCTTGAGCTACTGTTTTTTGAGGGGTTTATTTAAGATGTTTTGGAGGACTTTAGTTGGTTTGTGTGCTATGGTGATGTCACGTGGTTGTAATAGTCTGAGATGTTTTTGAGGTATGGTATTATTATTCTTTTCACAGCTTGTGTTGGTTGAATGATCAGGTACTTTATCAAGTTTATTATTTTACTTTAGCATTGCACTATTTGTTGGACCTGATTTATAAATTGGTGAAATATGACTCAGAAATTGAATACATTAAAGGATGGGTTGTTAAACGAATGCAGAATTTAGATATGATAATTGATATGCAAAAACAGGAATTTCAATGGAATAAGAATACATTCACAATGGAGATAAGTTTGCATCAGGACTCAAAACAAGAACAAAGTAATATCAGAGTGTTTTAGCCTCTCAGAACATTGTGTTACTGATCTCAAAGTACCCATTTGGTGAAAAAAATGTTATCCGCATAACTGAGTAAAAGTTTGCTGACAAAAAAGGGTTTCATACTATTTCAGAAGCTAACAAATACATTTTTAACCATTACAATTATTAATTGATAAGGCACTTGTAATCACTTATTTTTCTCATGTAATTACATAATCACCATGTCTTCCACTTTTCTTCCCCTCCCTACCTCATCCCAATTTAAATCCTACATCAGTTTATCCACTTATTGCATCTATTAAAACGAGTTGTAGCTCATGAAAATGCATGCCTTTAATAAAACGTGTTAGGATGAAAAGGTGCCACTATCCGCCTCCCTTTTAGAAGATTGAGAAATACAGTTGTAGCAGCCAGCATACTTCCAGGTGCAGTCTATAGATAGTCCTCAACTTATAATCATTGAGCCCAAAATTCAAGTTGCTAAGTGAGGCATTTGTTAAGTGAGTTTTGCCCCATTTTATGTCCTTTCTTGCCATAGTTATTAAGTGGATCACTGAAGTTCTAAAGTTAGTAACATGGTTATTAAGTGATCCTGGCTTTCCCATTGACTTGCTTGTCAGAAGGTAACAAAAGGTGATCACTTGACCCTGGGACATTGCAACCATCATAATTATGAGTCAGTTCCCAAGCGTTCTAATTTTGATCACATGACCATGTTGTATGTGTGAAAAATGGCCATAAGTCACTTTTTTCCAGTGCTGTTGTAACTTTGAACAATCACTAAATGAACTGTTGTAAGTCAAGGACTACCTATATTTACGCCAACAAATGGGTTATAAACCAAAAATGTAAGAGAACAGGCGCACCAGCATGATACAGCTTGGCAAACATAAGTCGGAATGTCAGGAACAGATGAATTGTGTTTAATTTATATTAAAGAGACTCTGAGGAGCAATGGGAAGTGTAAAACAGGGGTGGGGAGGATATATTCCCAGGGATTTTTCAAGAGCGAAAGATCAAGGTGGTTTTGAAAATAAGCAATCATAACCCTTAGGCAGCAAGGAAATTGAATAATGTCTGACCGCAAATTTCCAATGCCGAGCAAGAAAGGACAAGGGAAAATATCAACCAACATTTTCAGTAAAGTGAGGAATAGGAAAAAGGAAATGGGAGATCTTTTTAAGATGAGAAATCACAGGAAAAAATTACTGCTTAGTCAGGATTATTCTAGAGTAAACCCAGAAAAGTCTTTTTTTTTCTTCCTAGTATTTTCCCACAAGAATAGAGTCTGCCTTTTTTTTTTTTTTTTTTTGATTAACAAGTATTGAACCACTCGTTGTGACAGGAACTGATTAACCAGTTTGTCAACTAAGTGTGATGTTGTGAGCTGGGAGAGAGCGATTGGCCCAAAGTCATGCAGTTGGCTTTCAAACAGGACTAGAACTCTCAATCTCCTGGTCTTTAGCCTGGTGCCTTTAACACTAGACCTAACTTGTTCTCTTAAACTCAGAAAAGTTCTGATTAAGGCAAATGAATTAAAGGAAGGTGGAAAGAGCACACTAAATTCCTTTATAAATTAAATTATAGAATGTAAATAAATATTTGTAATGAGAGAAATCAATCCTATCAGAAAGTAAGGTCCAACATATGATAGACCATCTGTCAAATAATGAAGAATGAGACACAGAACTGTTTAAAGAACCAATTAAGTCCTTAAAGCTGTAATTTTATATTGTATTCTAATATAATATAAGTTCTATAATTGTCAGCAATTATACAACAGGACTAAATGAAAAGGATTAGAAAAGAGAGGAGATGCAGCAGTACATAAATGTTAGTGAACCATTAGTGAATTTTGGGCCATGTTAACAAAGTTTTGCTTAAAATCTTAAAAAGAATAGAGCCATGCAGGGGAAGAGATTAACCAAATTATATTAATTAAAAAGGCAAAAATAATGTCTTCATATTTAATGAACCTTCAACCATTGCTAGAAAAGTAAATGTGGATAATAGGTTTGTCTTCTTAGGTTGAAAATAAATACAGATAGTGTGATAGGTAGTAAGGAATAGGTGAGTCTAGAGAGGAAGGCAACAACAGACTTTGACAAGATCATGAAAGAGAAGAATGTTTCAACAACAACAAAGATTTGAATGGTTATAGAAAGGTAAACATTAAGAAAGAGTGACAGAATGAACATATAAATTATGAATTTGGAAATTAACATTGAGAATATTATGTAGAAAGAAAAATCTTCATTAGGGTCCAGTCCAAGCTGGGAATAAACAAAATGGAGACTGCTTTAGAAAGAAGGTTGGGGTTTATTGAAGAGGAAAGATGGCTCTGGGAAAGCTGACTACATGTAGTATGGAGTGGTGGGTTTTTATACCTTCTTGATCTTTTGTTTGGAGTTGTTCCTATGGCATGAACTTTTACCTGAGTCTGAGTGTGCCTTTCTGGTATTCTGATGGTGGTGGGTTAATCCTATTATATCCCAAAGGTCATATCTTGCTTCCCTGGGGCTGTGGCTGATAACTGTTGGATTTTTTGGTGTGAGGGATTGTTGATTCTAGGGATCTTTGTCTTTCTAATCCCATCTTCCTAGCTCCAAGCTTTCTGACAAGATTATCACAACTGCGTTTCTGCAGACCTGGTTTCTGTTTGGGGCAGAGAGACTTGGGGGGGGGGGTTCTGCCTTTAAGATCCTTTGGGGAAATATATTCTGTCTTTTTAATATTTCCCAAAATATTTCTTCCTCTGGATTCTTCCCACACCATAAACTTAAAGAAGAACTAATCAATCAGTCTGAGTACATCTAAAGACTGCTACCCTGAGTGATGACCAGTAAGTAAAAGCTCATATACTTCAGGCATGTGTGGGAAGAATTGATGGATCTGAAACAAGAGAGGATCAACAGACAGTATCAAATTACTGCCATGCCCATGAAGGGAGTATTAATTGTGGCTGAAGTGAGGTGGAGATGATGGACCAGTTTTATGAGGTCAACAGAAGTTGAGTTTGACTTCATGAAACCCAACTTTAATAATAAAAAAAGAAAGAAAATTCATACTTGTTATAAAACTTGTTTCTAGTAAACCGACTGTTTCTTGTGGTGTCTGTTTCCTAAATGGCCAATATCTAAAACCAGAAGGGCGTTTTCTTTTAATTTGGACTTAAAGCAGCTTCATTTCAGGAGGCAGGAATACATCCCACACTCAAGGAGAGGTTGACAACCTCCCTTAAAAAAAGGGGTGAGTTCAATAAACAAGGGGCAATCCTCATCACTTTGCATTCTGTCTACAACCCTGAGATCTTACAAGCTGAAAAGAATCCATATGAACCCGAGAAGTGGTTGCCAAGGCTACCACCGCATGACCTGGAAGTATGCTGGAGTCCAAATTGAGGTGAATTCGATTGACTTTACCTGCAAGAACGATGAAAATTGCTCCTAGCAAACCTCTGCCCGGGTCCCGTTCCTCAACATTTTGATTAATTGGTCCCACTGCTGAGGTATTATTAAGACACTTTTCCTATCTTCCTGTGACTTAAATCCTGTTATTTTGTGTCGTGCACTCTGGAACCATAAAGAGTAGATTATGGTCTTCAGAACGATATCCTTTTTTTATATATTTGAAGAGCGCTATCTGTACAACATTAGGCAGTCTTGTGTTCTCAGAGCTAACCCTTTCTATTTCTTCACTCTCTCAATTCCCTCCTTCCATAAGTCTTAGGCTACATAAGCATTTAATCTTTAAGCAGTTCCACTTCTAGGCTCATGCTGGCTTGACTCTAAGCTGTTTTAAGAAAATCCTAGCTGAACTGAGACACGTTGCCCACAGTTTGCAACTCATTCAATCTGAGCTGCAGCCTCCCAATCCTCTCTCTGGACAGTTCCCATAGTGATATGTCCCTCCCTCATTATTTTCTCCCAGGGAAGCAACTGTCAATCACTTTCTTTGTGTAGGGGACATAAATACTTTTATGCATGCAAGTTACAAAATTAAACTGAATACAAAGTAGTTCTCGATTTAAAACAGTTCATTTAGTGACCGTTCAAAGTTACAACAACACTGAAAAAAGTGATTTATGACCATTTTTCACACCTACAAAGTTACACACCTACAAACACCTAATGAGAAGGAAGGACTCACTGGAGAAGAGCCTAATGCTGGGAAAGACTGAGGGCAATAGAAGAAGGGGATGACAGAGAATGAGGTGGCTGGATGGAGTCACTGAAGCAGTAGGTGTGAGCTTAAATGGACTCCAGAAGATGGTAGAGGACAGGAAGGCCTGGAGGAACATTGTCCATGGGGTCGCGATGGGTTGGACACGACTTCACAACTAACAACAACAACACAAACTTTGCAGCATCCCCATAATCATGTGATCAAAATTCAGATGCTTGGCAACTGGTTCATATTTGACCATTGGTATGTCCCAAGGTCATGTGATCATCTTTTGTGACCTTCTGACAACCAAAGTCAATGGGGGAACCAGATTCACTTAACAACTGGGTTACTAATTCATCAACTGCAGTGATTCACTTAACAACTGTGACAAGAAAGGTCATAACATGGGGCAAAACTCACTTAACAAATGTCTCACTTAACAACAGAAATTTTGGGCTCCATTGTGGTCATATGTCAAGGACTACCTGCATATCTGTCTATATCCAAAGTTCAATGCATGAAAAATGCATTTATGCATCAAAATATGCATAGGTGCAACCACAGCAAACATCATTCATATTGTCCTGTTTTTGTGTGCCTTTTTTATAGATATTTCCAAATTTTCATTCCTGAGCTCTTTGAATGAATTCATGAGTTTAGTATCTTGTCTGGTTAGACTCTAAATTGAATAATATCCATCAAGATCCAGACATATCAAAGTTTTATGTTGTATCCTGAAACTTTTGTTGATCTTGGGATATAAGGATTCATACAAACTTTTTTCAACTAGTAAATTTCAAGGTGTGCCCAGCTTTAAAATACAGGTAATCCTCAACTTATAACAGTTTATTTAGTGACGGTTTGAAGTAACAACGACACTGAAAAAAGTGACTTATGACTGTTTTTCACACTTAACAACTGTTGCAGCATCCCCATGGTCATGTGATCAAAATTCAGACACTTGGTAACCGACTTATATTTATGACCGTTCCGGTGTCCTGGAGTCATATGATCACTTTTTGCAACCGTCTGATACCCAAAGTCAATGGAGAAGCCAGATTCCTTACTGACTTAACAACTGCAGTGATTCACTTAACAACAGTGGCAAAAAAGGTCATAAAAAGGGCAAAACTCACTTAACTGTCTCACTTAGCAGCACAAAGTTTGGGCAAATTTTGACTTAAAATTGTGGTTGTAAGTCAAGGACTATCTGTAAATGGAAAAGATCAAGGTAGATATTTATCTATGACGATGATTTGTATTTTAAAATATATTATATGCATACCTTTGTATTACCTAAAGCAAATATACTTGCTATTAAATAACCAATTTCACTTGCCTGTTAGGAGAGGTGGATTTTAATTTCCATTTTTTTCAGGCTTATTACTGGGCATTTCTTTTTAGTTTCATTTACTTGATGGAAAAACAACAATAAACATACAAAATTCAGCTCTTTTCTGGGCTTAAGTTAAAAGCTCTTATTTAATCCCACTGGAATTCTGGCAAGCATTATGTTCTGGGACAAATTCCAATAGCTACACTTTAATATAAGAAATATATTGAAAATATTATCTTTTACATATGAAAAGTTCACATGAAAAGCTCACGTTATAAAATAATTCTGTAAAGGTGCCCGATAAATGTATCTGTTGGGTAAACTGAACCTCTTGGAATATTATATTCTGGACAATTTAGTTCTGATGTAGCATTATTATTTTAACCGAGTTTGATTGATATCAATGTTTTTGATCAGCTTATTCAATATTCATTTGTTATTTGGATAATTTGGTTTTAGGGGTAGTTCTCAAGTTATGACTGTGTGTTTAATGACTGTTCAAAGTTATGATGGGGTTGAAAAAAGGGATTTATGACTGGCCCTTGCCCTTTTGATCACTGTAGCATTCCTGTGGTCATTTGATCAAAATTCAGTTGCTTGGCAACCAGCATTTATGACAATTTCAGTGTCCCAGAGTCATGTGATTGTCATTTGAGATTTCTCAACCAGTTTCCATTAAGCAAAGTCATTGGGGGAAACTAGATTGACTTAAAAAGGGTGTGATGTGTTAAACTGCAGCAAAAAGGGGGGTTGGATTTGAGACTTCAAATGCACTTTCCAACTCTAAGATTTGTTAAATAACAAAGTCTAAAAGGAACATAGTTACATTCTTGCAAGAAATCCCTGCAACGAGTTGACATTTTTCATCCTTTAGCAGCAACTGCATAGCTTTCTTGTAAACTTTTTAACAACTTAATTTGTACTTTATAGATAGATTTTAAATTTTGGTAGCTCAGAGTGTCCTTCAGCTTTAATTTACATGCAGAATTTCATTCCATCAAAAACAAAACAAAACAAAACATGCAAGTCCATTTTTCTATTTTCCAGGGTTAGATAAATAGAATAGAGTCCCTTTTCCCTAACTGATGGTCTAATAGAGTAAGTAATGAAGAGGATAGACACCCCACTTAGTGACATAGTCAGTCTATGAAACAAGTCAATTGATTCTTGCAGAGCATTATAAAATATTTCATCCATAATGTGGTAATCTCATTAAAAATCTGATTTCTTTTTAGCTATCTCTTTGAACTTGGCAGAAAATCCTGTTTCAACAGGTTTTTCTATGCAGATAAGTAAGCTGGCACCAAGTAAAGGGCCACATTCTAACAGAGTTAATATGTAGATGTTTATCCACTCACTGCTAGGTAGTTGTCAATATTTTCCTGTCCTGTTATCAGTATCCCTGTTAAACAGATGGATATTGTTTTTTTTCTAATTCTCTTCAAGCGTTTAATAACTTAAATACAGCTGCTTCTTGTTAGAACAGTTGAAATTAAGCTTAACGTGTGTAAGCATCTTAAAAAGAAACTTACTATGAAGCTATTTATCCAGGTAGAAATACAATGTTGTTTTGCTTACAGCATAAACATTCAGACAGAATATTTGGATTCCCATGAGTTATGCTGAGTGATATCAGCAAATAAACCATCATCCCAAAAAAAGCTGAAAAAAACTATAGATTTTTCTTGTAAATCGTCCCTTTGGTTTGAGTTATTCAAAGAGGCATTTGGTAAAGTGAAATTCCAGGGAAAATAATGTTCCTTGTCCTATTTAAAGAAAATAAAAAATGTAGATTCTGTATTCTCAGTATCAGCTGTTAAATTTCTATGACAGATAAGCAAAGAAACCAAAAAAAGGTAATGCAGCTCTAGGTTGCATCAACAGAGGGATAGTTTCAAGATCACACAAGGTGATAGATAATACTGCAATGGTGAGACCACACTTGGAATATTGCATCCAGTTTCAGTCACCACTATCCAAAGAAGACTCTAGATGCTCTAGAAAAAATGCAGAAAATAAAAAAAAATGATTAGAGGATTGGAGGCTAAACCATACGATGAACAGTTGAAAGAACTAGATATGTCCAATCTAACAAAGAGAAGGACTAGAGGTTATATGATAGTGGTCTTTCAGTACTTGAGGGGCAGTCATAGAGAAGAGGGAGTCAGCCTATTCTCCAAAGTACCTGTGGGCAGAACAAGAAGTAATGGGTGGAAGACCATTAGAGGTCCAACTAGAACTAAGGAGAAATGTTATATCAGTGAGAACAATTAATCAGTGGAACAGCTTAACTCCCAAAGTTGTGGCTGCTCCATCAGTGGAGGTTTTCAAGAAGAGACTGGACAGCCATTAATCCAGTTTCCTGCTTCAGCAGTAGGTTGGCTAGACTTTCAGGATCCCTTCCAACCCTATTATTCTATGTTCTATGAAATCTCCATCAGAAGATGGTGCAACAGATCTGCATATTTTTAGTACCAAATAAAATACCTTCTTTTAAAACATCATTAAGTTCATGCATTCTAGAAAATTTCCTTACTTGATTTTGTTATAGTCTATAATTTTCATTTTTTTTAAAAAAAAATAGCTAACAAAATTGAATTGTTAGAGTATTATATCTTAATACAATGGCTACAGGAAGCTCCTTGGGCAAAGTCAAATCGTTGTTCAGTTGAGTTTACCTTCCCCATTAGAATTGCTGGCTGGATATGATGGGACTTATAACCCAACTCATCTGACACAAATCTGATGGAGGAAGCCTAATCTCCTCCTAATAGTAATAATTTACTAACTGCATTCACACAGTTTATTAAGCCAGAAAAAAGTACCCAGGCTTCATGCTGATCAAGTTTAGCTTATAGTGTACATCTGTTACATCTTTACTTTATCTAGTTAAAGGTGCTTCAGTATGAAAAGTCAGAAAGCTTCAAAAGAAAGCTATTCTCAGATCTAACGCAAGGCAGCAGATGGTGACGTCTTATTTTGCTTGAAATCAAAGATCAAAGTGGGCAAGGGTCATATAAAACTGCCCAAGCAGCTGTCCAGTTAGAAACACTTTATTTAGTCAATAACAAGCAACAGAACAAATAAATTGGATTTCTGCTTTTCAGAACAGAATCCCAACACTCCATCTTAGGTGTTTTGCCTTTTCTGCTTGTAATAAAATCTGAAACAATCCGTTAACTCTTTAGGCAGATGCCTGAAGTGGTTGCCAACAGACAGTTTTGGAAATTAAGGCAAAGGTCTTTTGTAAATATTGTGTTTTGACTAGATCACAAAAAACATTGTTTGGCTAACTTTAGTTTGTTGGCTATTTGAAAAACAAAGAAGACTGGATTTGCTTGGTAGATGGGAAACCAAAGAATTATCAGGATTGTAGGTTGGACTAGGAAGTTAAAAAAATGGGAGGCAATATTTTCGGCACTTTCCATTTCCAGTCATTTTTAATTTGATTTTTTAAAAAGTTGATAGGTTATACTCCATCAAGTCCATGTTGTCTCTTAATGGTCACAGAGATAAACCTTCTCCAAATGATTCCTGCCAGAACTGTTCCTTCAGTCTTTGAACAGTGTATCCATCATCTCCATAATTGGTGTAAAGGCCATCCAGCCTTCTCTTTGCTCCCACCTTTCCCAGCAATGAGAGGAGCTAAATCTCCCTATAATGGATTCAAAATAGGGTAATTTGTACCCAAAATGAGAACTCTGAATTGATTTGTTCCATGATTCCTTTGTTTGTTTTCTTGGTGACCCATCATAGTTGCTTTCTAATTGTTCAAATTGTAGGAATTGTTCAAATTCTGGGAGTTGAAGTCCACAAGTCATAAAAGGACCAGGTTTGAAGACCCCTGGTCTACACTATGAGGCACTACATTGCCCATCTGGCACTACATTGCCCATCCCTTCTACCTTGTATATCCATATGACTTTTTTTTGGTAAAATACAGGAGTAGTTTACCATTTCCTCTTATGCAGTAGAAGTCTTTTCTAGCATCACTAAAGCCATCATTTCTCTCCAGCATCTTCCTATATCACTGCTCTCCAATATATTTCAATTTTCTTTAGCTGGGCAGCTGGGATGATCTTCACTCTTTTTTTATGTTTTATTGATTTTTTAATTTTACATTTAAGTATTAAAAAAGTAACGTGGCAGCTGAGTTAATCGAAAATTCAATGACATACAAGTATCTTTAGTACAAGTCTCAAACTATCACATTAAATATTTCCTCTCTTTTCCCCTTAGTATTTACTGTCTCATGTTTAAACTAATACAATTCTTATTATATCAATTAAATGAAAATAATATTCTTACATTTATCAATACTTTTTAGCTTAAACATATCCTGGTTATTTTAACATTCAGTCTTTATAGACAATCAATGTCCTAATTAGTTTTTCCCAATTTTTAGTTTCCCATTAATATTTAAATTTAACATTTAATATTTTTAATTTCCAAGTTTTAAGTGACCAAAGTTCCCTTTATCACAATTCATCACAAAGTCTAATATTCAGGATACATGTCTTATCTATTTGAATATATTCTATTTCTCACCATCTTACGTCATCTAATTAATAACACAGTATAACATTCTTATTTTCTATTAATTTCCAAATGCCTTAAATTTAGTAACCAAAATTTCTCTTGTTTCAATATCAAATACTTCCTCCCTTTTTCTCTTAATGTCTACTATCTCATATTTAAGCTAGTACAGTTCTTATTATATCAGCTAACTAAAAACATATTTATTACATTTATCAATAGATTTTTAGCTTATATATATCTTAATTACTTTTACATTCAACCTTTATAAACAAATCAATATTCAAATTTAACTTTTAATATTTATACTTCCAAATTTTAAATAACCAAAGTTCAAATAACCAATCTAAGGGACTGGTTTGGACAAAACTCAGCAGCATTTTTCGTGTGGCTGTTGATAAAAACAGGATCGCCAACATGATTGCCAACGTCCGATAATGGATATGGCACAAGAAGAAGAAGAAGAAGAAAGTTTTCTTTATCTCAGTTTATAACAAATCTAATATTCAAAGTACACATCTTGTCTATTTCAGTATATTCTATTTTAATCCTCACTAATAAGTCAAACCCCCAATTTTCTTCAGCCTTATTCTAGCTTTCTTTCTTTGCCAACTCGCCTTCCATATCTGTGCTTTTAAGTCATCAAATAGTTCTCGTTCTGTTATTATATATGTTGTTTGAGATAAAAGAGGCCATCCAGTCGCCATTTTTTAGAAGAGCTAACAAATCGTCTTTATATGTTTCCATCTCAACGTAGTTGTCCTAAAATGTTTATCTTCCTTTTAGTCTGTTCTTCTTCTTGATCTTCAGATTTCTTCTGGTTTATATAGAAAGTCTTTTCCATTTTCAGTGTTGTCAGTCCCTTTTCTGGGTTTTCCATTAACTGTGTTTGTTGATCAATTGAATCTTCTATCATAGTATTTAATTGTTCCACTTCTTCTATTATATTCTGTGTAGTTGATTCTTTAGTTCTAATCAAAGTTTGGGTTTGTATATTTAGGTTGACATCTTGTTCTTTTCTGTAGCTTCTTATTTCATCAGTAGCTGTAAGAATAGTTTCATAAACTGCTTCCAACACAAAAAGAATCTGTTCCTGATCTTCATCCATGTTCTCTTAGTGGTGTGTTAAATTAAAAGCTTTACAATCAGAGAATGAAAATAATTTTGTCACTGAGTATAGAACACAGCTGGCTTCTCACAGCTGATATCTGCCAAGGTTGCAAAAGTCTTATCTATAGTCTG
>NW_015391105.1:0-6310 GCF_001527695.2 Protobothrops mucrosquamatus
TTACCACCTTTAAAGCGCTCCATGGCATAGGACCTGGATACCTCCGAGACCGCCTTCTGCCACAGATTCCCTCCCACAGACCGGTACGCTCCCACAGAGCGGGCCTCCTCAGGGTGCCGTCGGCCAAGCAATGTCGGCTGGCGACCCCCAGGGGGAGGGCCTTCTCTGTGGGTGCCCCCACCCTCTGGAACGAACTACCTCCCAAGATTCGGATGATTCCGGATCTCTTAACCTTCCGCCGCGCCCTCAAGACATGGCTTTTTCAGCAAGCGGGACTGACCTAGGGTGAATTTTTAAATAGGGACAATTTTTAATGATTTTAAACAAGACACAGCTACAAATATTTGGTTTTTAATTGGCTTTTATAGAGAAATGTTTTGTATTGTTTTTAATATGCTGTGAGCCGCCCTGAGTCCCATGGGGGAGAAGGGCGGCATATAAGTCTTATTATAAATAAATAAATAAATAAATAAATGAAAAACCACAATTATGAATACCAATACCACTTTTATTTATTTATTTAGAAAATGTATATAGCCGCCTACTTGCTCACAGAGACTGTAGGCAGCTTACAAACAATTAAAACACAGTACAGAAAAAATAGAAAAAAAGAAAAAAAAAAGAAACAATAATTCCCCCACCCACCCCTCCCTGGTGACAGTACACAGTTAAATAAGCCATTTGATGGGCTCCATCCCATTTCCCAGGTCCACTGGCAACCAAAGTCTTTAGGGCTTTATGAAAGAGTTTCAAAGTGGGGGCCAGTCTAATTTCTGAAATGATATTCCAAAGGGAGGGAACCACTACAAAGAAGGCCCTTCCTCTGAGTCCTGCCAGATGTGTCTCCTTAGGGGATGGGACTCTCAACAATCCTTGCCTTCCTGCTCTAGTGATTCAGATGGATATGACCGGCAAGAGATGGTCCCTCAGAAAAACTGGTCCCAAGCCACAAAGGGCTTTAAAGCTGACAACCATCATCTTGAATTGCACCTGGAAGCAAATCTGCAACCTATTCAACTCCTGCAGGAGAGATGATACATATTGTGAGAGAAGAAATGTTATGTTTTAATCCTTTTATGTAAGGTTTAGGCATAGGTGAATTAAATCAGGCCTCATGGGAAAGTATTGAACTAAAGTCTGTGTTATGCTCAGTTTTACAATCCGAAGGAGCTATTTGTAATCCCAATTGCAACTGTACTTTACTTAATATGATTTTGCTAAGCTTGCTTGTTTCAAATATATTTAGAACAGACATGTCAAATTCGCAATGTCAAGTGATGTTGCACAACATATCGGAGGTTTTTTGCCATTGCTGGCAATGGGGTGGGGGCTGCTCCAGTATGATGAAACCGGCCCGTGGGCTGGCAGTTTGACACCTCTGATTTAGAACATAAGGACAGGAACTGTGAGAAATAGGGAACTGAAAGTAGCTGATAGGTGTGGGTTCTGATGTACAGGGGTATGTGGAAAGTTATGATCAGCAGAGGGTCAGCAGAAAGTGTAAGATTGCTGACCATCTGTCTGTGGTATTAGGACGAGAAAGAGTATAAGAGGTTGGGACTCAACCTGATTGATTTGCCATTGGTCACTAGCCATCCCTGCAGAGACTTCTGGTCCAACTGGTCCTCATTGCAATGGGTTTTTTTTGTGTGTGTAAGTGATGTTTATGCGTGTGTTCCAAATTATTGCTGAAATAAACTTCCGAATCTTAAAGTAAGAAGTGTTGCTTTGTGTTGCTGTCTCTAGTTTCTTGCACTGGGTTTTTCCACAACAATGTGCACACCAAGGTCTGCACAAAACCATATTGTTTTATTGTAAGGTTACAATAACAGAATCTTGCAAGTCTGAAAGCAAGTCTCCCCCTCCCATTAATTTTACAAAGTTACTTTTACAAAAGAAGGACATTACGGTCAACAGCAGAAATCAGGCTAATGAGAATGCCTAAACACACACAAACACAGAGATTTACATGACAGGGATAAACAGTTTGCCTTCAAAGAGAATCTAGTTCAGAATTCTTTTTCAGATTAAGAAAAAATATAAGACCCAAAAGTTCATTTGATTACCAGAAAGGAGATGACTACATATTCAGCTCTAGCATCTCTGAATTGCAGCTAGATTCAGTATGTTTATTATATTTTAACTTTCTTAAGTGTGATATTAAAAAAAACCAGAAAGAGGGGGTCACCAAGAAGAGAGAGTCAACCTATTCTCCAAAGCACTGGAATGCAGGACAAGAAGCAACGGATGGAAACTAAGCAAGGAGGGAACCAACCTAAAATTAAGGAAAAATTTCCTGACAGTTAGAACGATTAATCAGTGGAACAACTTGCTTCCAGAAGTTGTGGGTATTCCAACACTGGAGGTTTTTAAGAAGACATTGGACAACCATTTGTCTGAAATGGCAAGGGGTTCCTGCCTGAGCATGAGGGTGGACTAGAACACCTCCAAGTTCCCTTACCACTCTGTTATTCTGTTCTGTTAAGAGAAAATTACAATCTCAGAATCAGAAGAACACAATTCTCTCTGTGTGTTTATATGTAAAAGAAGCAGAATACCTTCATAAACCATCTTTGCATTTTTTGTTAAGGTTTTTTTTTACATTCTTGTATAAGAAATCCTAATGATCAATCTACAGTAGTGGCCAAAATTGTGGAAACCTTTTGGGAAAAGTGTGTTTTTGAGGTTTGATGGCTAATAACACCACTTTTTTTGGAGTAGTACCATAAAATTATATATCAATGGAAAGATAATTTAATCAAGAATGTAATGCAACAAAGTTTGTTCAATTATCTGTACTGTATTCTATGAAAAGTTATAGCCACATAACCAGAAAAAGGAAGCACAACTTGCTTAGGTTGATATCAGGTAGCTTTTCTTCATCTGATTGTAGCCAATGAGCATGAGTGTTTAGAGAGCCAATCAGGTGTCATCTTGTTTTGGCAATGAGCCCTTCAGATCACAGTTGGATTCAGTTATTGATGTCATGTATTGAACCTGAGAGGAGGACATTTGTCAGTGTGTTATGTGACCACTATCAAGTTGGTTGAGTTTTTTTGTGTTCTTTCATTTAGTGAGTTTGTAAAACGTAATAAAACTAAAGTAATGGTAAAAAGAGTTGACTGGTTGCCCAGAAAGCTATGTAAAATAGTATTATTAAGTGAACAAGGCTACAGCTATAAAGAAATTAGAAGAAAAATTGGTGGAAACTTAACCAAAGTTGGCATTTCTACTGTACACTTTTCCCAAAAGGTTTCCACAATTTTGGCCACTACTGTAGTTGGTATATATTGAAACATGAGCAAAACTCTCTTTGCCTGCTTTACCAAATGAGGAAGCCTACTGATTTTTTGATTGTATAGAAGCATGAGTACACACTTAAAATACTTTACAAAGAATTTCTCAACTTTCTTTTGAGAGCCCAGTAGCTTCTTTATTACTAATAGTTGATTCCTGTACATTTGAATTATACATATATAGATTGAATATATGCTTTATTCTTGTTTGCTGTAGCCAGGTCCTTGAGAGGGAATCTGAGAGAGGGAGTATGTATAATGCATATAAAAGTGTATCTTAAATTTGTATTGAAGATGTTAGGGAAATATTAGCATGTTTCATTAAAAAGTAATCATGAAGAATGCCATTTAATGGATTCTTTTTATCAGATGCTCTTTTCTATTAAAGTCAGGCCTCAACACGATGATATAGCATTTTGGGAAAAAGATACAAACTAACAGTCCCCCACTTGAAGTTAAGATGGCACAGATCTCCACAGCCACCATATATTTTCCTTTGGTACTCATGTAGGCAGGTATAAAAGACAACCAGACACTGCAAAAGATCAACATGCTGAAAGTGATGGATTTGGTTTCCTGGAAAGTGTCTGGTAATTTCCTGGCTAGAAAAGCTACAACAAAACTAACAATAGCCAAAAGCCCTATGAAGCTCAAGATGGAATAAAGCATTACAACAGAGCCTTCATTACATTCCAGAATGATTTCTTTGCTAAGAGAGTTCATGTCAGTGTTTGGGAAGGGGGGAGAGGTAGAAAGCCAAACTATACAAAGAAGAGTTTGTACAAGAGAACAGGAGAAAACCATAGAAAAGGCTAATCGTTTTCCAACCCATTTCCTCATCTTTGAACCTGGCTTGGTGGCCATAAATGCAAGAACCACTGTGATTGCTTTGGCTAACATACAGGAAANAAAAGGGAAAATTTCAAACCAAATGGGTAAGTGTTATATTGTGCAAAACTATTCAGTCTTCTTAACTGTGATTCAAAATGCTAATTTTAAAACTTCCTATAATTGACTTCTAATGTGGTGACTAAACCAATGATATTGCTATATGAATACTAAAAATGAAATGATTACTACAAGCAATATGTAAGTAGCAGAAGATCTGGCACACTTACAGCATGACACTAAATATAAGTAGGCATTACTTAATTAGGAAAAAAATAATCTCAATAATTAACTTTCAGTCCTGCTACCTGAGTATTTTTAAAAAATTGACCATGATGTTTTGTTTTTCCAGATGCAATTGACTGTTTTCAATGTTCAGAAGACCAATATCCAAACAATGCTCAAAATCTTTGCATTCTAAAAAAGGCAACCTTTTTGTCTTACAATGAGCCATTGGGAATCACCTTGGTCAGTGTTTGTCTCTTCCTTTCTTTCATCACAGTTTTGGTGCTGGGGATCTTCATTAAACAGCGGGACACCCCCATTGTTAAAGCCAACAACAGAAGCCTCACCTACATTCTTCTCATTGTTCTCCTGCTCTCCTTCCTTTGCAGTTTGCTCTTCATTGGGCAACCTGACCAAGCAAAATGTCTCATGCGACAAGCTGCTTTTGGCATCATCTTCTCTATAGCCCTTTCTTGCATATTAGGGAAAACTATCATTGTTGTTCTTGCTTTCATGGCCACCAGACCAGGCTCCAAAATGAGGAAATGGGTGGGGAACAGGCTGGCTCTTTCTATTGTCCTATTTTGCTCCCTGGCACAATTTACCATTTGTACAATGTGGCTGACAATTTCTCCCCCGTTCCCAGATTCTGATATGCACTCTATAACGGAAGAAATTGTCCTAGAATGTAATGAAGGTTCAACCACAATGTTTTATATTGTTCTTAGTTTTCTGGGGTTCTTGACTTCTATCAGTTTCACAGTAGCCTTCCTAGCTAGGAAGTTACCAGATAGCTTTAATGAAGCCAGATTTATCACCTTCAGCATGTTGGTCTTTTGTAGTGTCTGGATATCATTTGTTCCAACCTATCTGAGTACCAAGGGCAAATATATGGTGGCTGTGGAGATCTTCTCCATTTTGGCTTCAGCAGCTGGATTACTGGGCTGCATCTTTTCCCCTAAATGTTATATTATTATTTTGAGACCTGATTTGAATTCAAAGAGACAGTTAGTAAGGAAATAATTTTGAATATGGAATTCAGGTTGCTCAATGATTCAATGTACCTTTCTCCCTACTACAATAAAATAATGCAAAGTGATATTAATAGCAGTCTTTATTCTCTCCAGCTTGAAATCTCCATCACTCCATTTGGTTTTTAAGCTAGAAGTTGAAGCACTTTCATGATGCCCATTCTCTCTTAGCAGGCTTTTCCTACTAAGCATGCCTTCTGAAAGTATCTATAGTACAGCAGAATTCATTTTTCTTTGATTCGCAGAATCTCGTGCACATCCAGTTGCACTTGTTTCTTTTTCCCAACCATGTACATTTCTTGGATCCAGGTAATGGATCCAAATAACATTAATCCAAGCAATCCATTCCAATTCCCAAATATCTGAGTAGTTTATAGAGATCGGTACAATTAAGCTTTGCTCCACCATAATATTATTTCCTAGGCTGCTTAAAAACAATGATATTTATTGTTAGAAAAAATATCTAGGAAACCAAGGGCATAGGAAAAAATCATGACTTTGTAGCTGGGCTCAATATAAATAGATAGATAGATAGATAGATAGATAGATAGATAGATAAACAAACTTGCTCCCCACTAATGATTAAGAGGATAGGACTGAAGATTATGAAATCCACGAGCATATCCTAGTTTATGTCTCACTGGGTTCAAGTATTTCATCAATACATTATTTTATTATTATTATTATTATTAATTGCATTTATATCCCGCCCTTCTCCTTTCGGACTCAGGGCGGCTGACAAATGATAAAAAGCTAACATACACAATATTACACCCAGTTAAAATTCAATTAAAACAAAATATTTGAGAATGTCCAATTAAAAGTAATTAAAACCCCTATAAAATCCCCTAGGCCAGTCCCGCTTGCTGG
>NW_015391105.1:8213-10402 GCF_001527695.2 Protobothrops mucrosquamatus
ATCTTCCTCACTGAAGATCTGCAAACAGATCTAGATGTTGGCTATACATCTGGTGATGAGTTCTGAGCTTCTTGCAATCTTCCAAAACTTCCTTAATCCTCTCATTCTGTAAATTAGGACATACACAATAGCCAGCATGACTAAGGACTAAGACAGATATCATTCATGAGCCATAAAAAAACTAAACTAAATAGGAGGTTTAATTTATTTTAAATAAAACGCCTTTGCCATATACATATACATAAAGGAAGTATGACTAAATTTTATTAAAAGTTTTGCAAAGAAGATAAAACACAAACTGAGAAGACAGAAAAGAAGGAAAGTAATAAAGTAGTTCAGAAAGAAAAAAATAAAAAGAAATATAAAAATTTTCTAATTTCCTTTGCAAAAAATTAAGTACAATTACAAATCACCTCTTACTTTATGATTACCAAAAAACCCTCACTTTTTTCTATTATCCAGTTTTGTTTCCAGTCATCAAAACAACAAATCATAAGTGCACTTGTTTATGTTTTATACAAAAAGTCTATAAGTGGTTTTTGGTTAACCGTAAGTATCGATATCTAAATCATGAAAACTTTAACAGATTCTTTTTATCAGATGCACTTTTCTATTAAAGTGAGATCTCAACACAACAACATAGCATTTTGGGGAAAAGATACAAACAACATAGCATTTTGGGGAAAAGATACAAGATGGGCCTCCTTTGAGGTAGTTCAGACCATGAAAAACCACAATTATGAATACCAATACCACTTTTATTTATTTATTTAGAAAATGTATATAGCCGCCTACTTGCTCACAGAGACTGTAGGCAGCTTACAAACAATTAAAACACAGTACAGAAAAAATAGAAAAAAAGAAAAAAAAGAAACAATAATCCCCCCACCCACCCCTCCCTGGTGACAGTACACAGTTAAATAAGCCATTTGATGGGCTCCATCCCATTTCCCAGGTCCACTGGCAACCAAAGTCTTTAGAGCTTTATGAAAGAGTTTCAAAGTGGGGGCCAGTCTAATTTCTGAAATGATATTCCAAAGGGAGGGAACCACTACAAAGAAGGCCCTTCCTCTGAGTCCTGCCAGATGTGTCTCCTTAGGGGATGGGACTCTCAACAATCCTTGCCTTCCTGCTCTAGTGATTCAGATGGATATGACCGGCAAGAGATGGTCCCTCAGAAAACCTGGTCCCAAGCCACGAAGGGCTTTAAAGCTGACAACCAGCATCTTGAATTGCACCTGGAAGCAAATCTGCAACCGATGCAACTCCTGCAGGAGAGATGATGCATATTGTGAGAGAAGAAATGTTATGCTTTAATCCTTTTATGTAAGGTTTAGGCATAGGTGAATTAAATCAGTCCTCATGGGAAAGTATTGAACTAAAGTCTGTGTTATGCTCAGTTTTACAATCCGAAGGAGCTATTTGTAATCCCAATTGCAACTGTACTTTACTTAATATGATTTTGCTAAGCTTGCTTGTTTCAAATATATTTAGAACAGACATGTCAAATTCGCGATGTCAAGTGATGTCACGCAACGTATCGGAGGTTTTTTGCCATTGCTGGCAATGGGGTGGGGGCTGCTCCAGTATGATGAAACCAGCCCGTGGGCTGGCAGTTTGACACCCCTGATTTAGAACATAAGGACTGGAACTGTGAGAAATAGGGAACTGAAAGTAGCTGATGGGTGTGGGTTCTGATGTACAGGGTATGTGGAAAGTTATGATCAGCAGAGGGTCAGCAGAAAGTGTAAGATTGCTGACCATCTGTCTGTGGTATTAGGACAGGAAAGAGTATAAGAGGTTGGGACTCAACCTGATTGATTTGCCATTGGCCACTAGCCATCCCTGCAGAGACTTCTGGTCCAACTGGTCCTCATTGCAATGGGTTTTTTTTTAATGTAAGTGATGTTTATGTGTGTGTTCCAAATTATTGCTGAAATAAACCTCTGAATCTTAAAGTAAGAAATGTTGCTTGGTGTTGCTGTCTCCCCCGCTGGGGGAGATCATTCGTGGCTTTGGGGTGGATTTCCATCAGTACGCTGATGATACTCAGCTGTACATATCCACCCCGGGCCACCCCAACGATGCCCTTGACGTGATGACCCGGTGCCTGGAGGCCGTGAGGGTCTGGATGGGGAGGAACAGACTCAGGCTCAACCCTTCCAAGACCGAGTGGCTGTGGCTACCGG
>NW_015391105.1:11746-33182 GCF_001527695.2 Protobothrops mucrosquamatus
CAGACAGTGCCGGCTGGCGACCCCAAGGGGGAGGGCCTTCTCTGTGGGAGCTCCCACCCTCTGGAATGAGCTGCCCCCAGAGATCAGGGTGATCCCTGATCTCCCTTCCTTCCGCCGCGCCCTTAAGACATGGCTATTCCAACAAGCGGGACTGGCCTAGGGCAATTTTTAGAGGGGTTTTAATCATATTTTAATTAGAGTAAATTTAAATATTTCTTCTTAATTAATTTTAATTCTGTAATTGTTATTTATGTTTTTTAAATTGTCAGCCGCCCTGAGTCCGCAAGGAGAAGGGCGGGATATAAATTTAATAAATAAATAAATAAATAAATAAATTGGGTTTTTCCACAACAGTGTGTACACTGAGGTCTGCACAAAACCATATGGTTTTATTGTAAGGTTACAGTAACAGAATCTTGCAAGTCTGAAAGCAAGTTTCCCCCTCCCATTAATTTTACAAAGTTACTTTTACAAAAGAAGGACATTACGGCCAACAGCAGAAATCAGGCTAATGACAATGCCTATACACACACAAACACAGAGATTTACATGACAGGGATAAACAGTTCGCCTTCAAAGAGAATCTAGTTCAGAATTCTTTTTCAGATTAAGAAAAAATATAAGAACCAAAAGTTCATTTGATTACCAGAAAGGAGATGACTACATATTCAGCTCTATGATCTCTGAATTGCAGCTAGACTCAGTATGTTTACTATATTTTAACTTTCTTAAGTATGATATTAAAAAAAAACCCAGAAAGAGGGGGTCACCAAGAAGAGAGAGTCAACCTATTCTCCAAAGCACTGGAATGCAGGAGAAGAAGCAACGGATGGAAACTAAGCAAGGAGGGAACCAATCTAGAATTAAGGAAAAATTTCCTGACAGTTAGAACGATTAATCAGTGGAACAACTTGCTTCCAGAAGTTGTGGGTGTTCCAACACTGGAGGTTTTTAAGAAGACATTGGACAACCATTTGTCTGAAATGGCATGGGGTTCCTGCCTGAGCATGGGGTTGGACTAGAAGACCTCCAAGTTCCCTTCCCACTCTGTTATTCTGTTCTGTTAAGAGAAAATTACAATCTCAGAATCAGAAGAACACAATTCTCTCTGTGTGTTTATATGTAAAAGAAGCAGAATAACTTCATAAACCATCTTTGTATTTTTTGTTAAGGTTTTTTTTTACATTCTTGTATAAGAAATCCTAATGATCAATCTACAGTAGTGGCCAAAATTGTGGAAACCTTTTGGGAAAAGTGTGTTTTTGAGGTTTGATGGCTAATAACACCACTTTTTTTGGAATAAAATTATATATCAATGGAAATATAATTTAATCAAGAATGTAATGCAACAAAGTTTGTTCAATTATCTGTACTGTATTCTATGAAAAGTTATAGCCACATAACCAGAAAAAGAAAGCACAACTTGCTTAGGTTGATATCAGGTAGCTTTTCTTCATCTGATTGTAGCCAATGAGCATGAGTGTTTAGAGAGCCAATCAGGTGTCATCTTGTTTTGGCAATGAGCCCTTCAGATCACAGTTGGATTCAGTTATTGTCATGTATTGAACCTGAGAGGAGGACATTTGTCAGTATGTTATGTGATCGCTATCAAGTTGGTTGAGTCTTTTTGTGTTCTTTCATTTAGTGAGTTTGTAAAACGTAATAAAATTAAAGTAATGGTAAAAAGAGTTGACTGGTTGCCCAGAAAGCTATGTAAAATAGTATTATTAAGTGAACAAGGCTACAGCTATAAAGAAATTAGAAGAAAAATTGGTGGAAACTTAACCAAAGTTGGCATTTCTACTGTACACTTTTCCCAAAAGGTTTCCACAATTTTGGCCACTACTGTAGTTGGTATATATTGAAACATGAGCAAAACTCTCTTTGCCTGCTTTACCAAATGAGGAAGCCTACTGATTTTTCGATTGTATAGAAGCATGAGTACACAATTAAAATACCTTACAAAGAATTTCTCAACTTTCTTTTGAGAGCCCAGTAGCTTCTTTATTACTAATAGTTGATTCCTGTACATTTGAATTATACATATATAGATTGAATATATACTTTATTCTTGTTTGCTGTAGCCAGGTCCTTGAGAGGGAATCTGAGAGAGGGAGTATGTATAATGCATATAAAAGTATATCTTAAAAATTTGTATTGAAGATGTTAGGGAAATATTAGCATGTTTCATTAAAAAAGTAATCATGAAGAATGCCATTTAATGGATTCTTTTTATCAGATGCTCTTTTCTATTAAAGTCAGGCCTCAACACGATGATATAGCATTTTGGGAAAAAGATACAAACTAACAGTCCCCCCACTGGAAGCTAAGATGGCAAAGATCTCCACAGCCGCCATATATTTTCCTTTGGTACTCATGTAGGCAGGTATAAAAGACAACCAGACACTGCAAAAGATCAACATGCTGAAAGTGATGGATTTGGTTTCCTGGAAAGTGTCTGGTAATTTCCTGGCTAGAAAAGCTACAACAAAACTAACAATAGCCAAAAGCCCCATGAAGCTCAAGATGGAATAAAGCATTACAACAGAGCCTTCATTACATTCCAGAATGATTTCTTTTCTAAGAGAGTTCATGTCAGTGTTTGGGAAGGGGGGAGAGGTAGAAAGCCAAACTATACAAAGAAGAGTTTGTACAAGAGAACAGGAGAAAACCATAGAAAAGGCTAATCGTTTTCCAACCCATTTCCTCATCTTTGAACCTGGCTTGGTGGCCATAAATGCAAGAACCACTGTGATTGCTTTGGCTAACATACAGGAAACCGCTACTGAGAAGCTTATGCCAAAAGCAGTTTGTCGAAGGAGACAGGTCATCTTCACAGGTCGGCCAATAAAAAGCAGGGAACAAAGGAAAGAGAGGAGAAGGGAGATAAGGAGGATGTAGGACAGGCTACAGTTGTTGGCCTTGACAATAGGAGTGTCATGATATTTCAGGAAAATTCGTAGGATGCAGACTGTGATGAAGGAAAACACAAGGGACACTGTGGCCAAGCTGGTCCCCAAATTGTCTTGATAAGATAGGTAACTTATAGGTTTGGGAATGCATGAATTATGGTTTTTATTTGGATAATGATCTTCTGGGCACTGAAAGCAATCATCCATGTCTGAAAAGCAAAAGTGTATGTTAAATCAAGATATTTATGATATTTATGTATATTCCCCCCATTAAGAATATAAAACAGATCTTTTATGTGCATTTCCATTTGTTTTTCTCTTCTCTTTGTCTTAATACATTATAACATATATTTGTCAGATGTTTCCCTAGATGTAGGGAAAATGCTCACAAACTTTTTTAATGAGAAAAATGTATTCAGGGCATTTAAAAAACAATTCATGTTTATATATCTATGCTTTCATCTCTTCCATTTACATTGTATTGGTAGTAGAAATACTATTGTCTATGGAAGATCAATAGCAGCTAATTTTCTACATTTCTTTTCATTTTTCTCCAGCTACTCCTGAGATAACGTGTTCAAACCTATAATGATAAAATGTGGGGCTCCCCCTTTCTGAACAACTGGTGTTTCTTAACAAATATAGTTAAAATATTATCTGTTTCTGGGTTGTTGTTGTTGTTATTATTATTGATCATCGCACAGTCAGCCAGATGTTCAGACTGGATTTGGCATTTTTGTCTGCCTATTGAGTCCTTACCAAGGACCTGGGATAGGCAGATGTGGATGTTTGATGGTCTTACAGATATTGTCGCAGGATGGAAACAGTTCCTAGTAAGGCTGCCTTTTGCAATTGACTAATGGCAAATTTGACAATCCCAATGGTGTTCAAGTAGTGCTCCAGTTGTTTTGGGATTGCATCCAAGGCGCCTATTACTATTGGTACTACCCTTGCTTGCCTTTGCCACAGTCTTTCTATTTCTATTTGTAGGTATGATGATGATGATGATTGATGATGATGATGATGACGGTTCACTGCACAATCAGCCAGATTTTTAGACCAGATTTGGCAATATATCTACCTATCAAGTCCTTCCCAAGGATCTGGGATAGGCAGATGTTGATGTTTGATGGTGTTAAAGGTATCATCACAGGATGTAAGTTGTTCCAAATAAAGTTGCCTTTTGCAATTTACTGATGGGGTTCAAGTTGTGATCCAGTAATTTTGGGTTTCACCCATGGCACCTATTACTATTGGTAATACCTTTGCTTTCTTTTGATATACTTATTCTATTTTTATTTGCAAATCGTTGTATTTTGTTGCCTTCTTCAGGTTTTTCTCTTCCCTTCTGCTGTCTCCAGGTACTATCTACTATCCAGACTTTTTTATCTTTCTTATCAGACATTGTTAAGTCTGCTATGTTATGTGGCAAGTGCTTTTTTGTTTGAATTTAAAGTCCCAGAGTACTTTATCTTGTTCATTTTCTATCACCTTGTCTATTTTATACTCCCATCAGTTCTTGCCTGCAAGCAAATGGTATTATTTGCAGTTTTGCAATGCACCATTGTTGCTAATGTGTCATGCCATTTTTTTGTAATCAGTCTGTGTGATCTTATGTGGGATAATTTAAAATTAAATTCATAGTCTAAAACTGGTAGAAACTTAAGTGAGATCCAAACACCTAAGAATGTCTAAGAATATACGCAGGGTGATTATTTTAAATATTAGGACATTGAAGTCTGATAAATTCAATATTTCCAGAAATTAAAGGATACAAAAGGTGATTTTGTAGATTGTAACCTTCATTTCCAGTGTTGATGCTACTTTCTGGAACAATTTTAGAGAAAAGTGAACATTTATTTACAATCAGATGTCATTAGGTAGCAATATGTACAGTATCTGGTTTGTCTTGTTTTTGAGAGTATCCTGTCACATTGCATTACAGTCTGATTTGTAAGCATCACTGCTTCAAACAGGAATGCAGTGCAGAGAGTGGTGAGGATGGCAGAAAAGATTATTGACAGTTCCCTTCCTTCCATCCAAGGCATGGCATATAAGCATTGCTTGAGCACAGTCTGGAAGATTGTCTGGGATGCTACACATCCTCTTCATGACGTGTTTTCCTTATTACCTACTGGGAGGAGGCTTCATGGTATGCAAAGAAGAACATCCAGATTCAGTTACAGTTTTGTTCCATACAGTATTAACCTTATGAACTCTCAAACTTCCTCCTTCTGCTATGTATTCAATTCAAGTGATTAATATTTATATGTATTTATATGTAAGGGTGTAGGTATATACATATGTTGTATATAGCATGTTTATATATGTGTTATGTTTGTGTACACTTTTGAGAGCAAGCAACAGAATTTCATTTTTAATGTTTGCCAGTGTGCCCACGGTAAAAAATGATAATAAACCTTATCTTGTCTTGTCTCATCTTGTCTCGTCTCGTCTCTTCATCTCATCTCATCTCATCTCATCTTCTCTCATCTCATTTTAGCTTATATCTTATCTTACCTTCTCACTTATAACTACAGATCTCTGAAATACCTCCTGGAGATTGCACTTTGGATGTCTATAAATACTCCATTGGCTTTAGGAACTATCCAAATAATGATAGTTATAGGAAAGGATATAAATTTCTATATTTTGAATAAAAGGAAGGGGGACTTTATATACAATCCTAAAGATAAAGGATGTATCCAAATGTTGAAATATAACCCATATCCCGATAAGGCTTTTTACCTGTCTGATTGGAGATCTTCCCTTCTGAACATGGAATACAATCATAGCAGCAAAAGGCTTCTCCTTCTTTGGTGCTCTTTCTATAACCTGAATGGCATTTCTTATTACACAATGAAATGGGCTGTTTCTGTTCATGAATGGAAGAAGCATTGGATTAAATATGCAAAAATAAGGAAAAGCTCAGTCATGCATTATAACAACTGAAAATGTTTTCTATTTTTGGTCTAAAGGACCAGACTACAGTAAGACACATCTAACACCTCTCATTGTCATCTGTGTGTATAACTTACATTTTTGCAATGAGATTGGAAAATGGAAGAGAGTGGGGACTCTAGAAAAATACAAGGAGATCTTATAGGGAAGAAATGTTCTATTAATGGATTTTTATTTTCTAGAATCCTCAATTATATTGAAACAACATTCAGAGAATGTGGGATGAATCTTTCATGATACATATTGTACTGAAAGAAAGAAGTATTGGAAATAAATATAGCCCACTTTTTCAGGGAATTTGCTAAATTATACTACTGAATGAGAGACAACTGTAAGCGAAGAGTGGAGAAGGGATCGATCCATTTGTGTTTTTCATTGTTAGGCAAATACAAGTCAACAGCTTTAAAATATGAACTTTGTTACTGTCAGAATTCTTCAGCTATTCAGTGATGATAGGTACTAGCATGAAATATCACCCAATTGAGATGGTAAGAAAAAACAAACAAACGGAATAATATTTGAGGAAAAGAATTTTAATTGACAGATGTAGATAACAGTTTTGTTTATTAAAAATATTCAATTTTGTAAGTTGAGCATTGAAGCGACTTGAACTTTAGATAAGAAAATAAAGAGATATTGAAACAATCTGGATCTTACCTGTCCAAATTGGATTGGCCAAACAATGTTCTTTTTAGAAATAGTTAACAGTTGATCTAAGGGTCCTTGTGGATCTATCTTTCCAATTTTGATTCTAAGAAAAGACTGATTTGAGAATGTGATCCAATTAATAATATCAAATCCTCCTACTAATTCTCCACGTTGGTCAAAAGAAATCATTCTTCCACTGCTATCATTAAATGAGACACATCTAAGAAAGTGATACATCTAAATGAGAGTAAGAAAAGAACAATATGTTCCTTTTTATTGCAATTGTTTAATACTATTCATATGCTACACATGTTAATTCCTAAGTAGCTGTTAACAATTCAAGTAAATAATTATATTTATCCAACTTAATATTTCATCTCATCAGGTGACTGCAAATGGTTGATCTCTCTTGAAGACAAAAAGGGATCAGGCATTCTTATTATTTGGATTAAACATTATCAAGCATGCAACAGATGCAATTTAGATGGGGAAGTTGAAAAAATCATCTTACTAGAGAACAAATTCAAACGATCTTTGACCTTTTGCTAAGAAGCTGTGGGTATATCCATAAAAAATTCCATTCATACATTTGTACATAACTTCAAGAGAGCATAACCAATCTTGTCTAATGTAACTGATAGAACATAAATATAGGAAAGAATAAATATAGATACCAACTGTTGGATGATCTTAAAAATGCTATATGTGCTTCACACTTGAAGAAAAGATCATTGGAAACTTTCCTGGTAGCATGTAAAGTGGGAAGTTTAAAACCCCAAAAGATAATAAGAAATTTCATGATTGTTGCCAAGAAACTACATGGATTTGAATATGAAATCATCAGGGTCAAGCTCAAATCAAAAGACCTTTTATCTTATCGTAAGATGTAGTATAACCATTCAAAAACATTCTCATCATATCATGGAAATGTTTTAGGTTAGTCTAATCCTGGATAAGAAAATGCAATCACCGACATAGACCTGTGTGCTCTATCTTATTTCATGGTTCACAGCAAAAGCCAAAATTGGTTTATGTAAATATTATCTGCTTCATCAAGTCAGAAAATACATGCTGCTTCTGACAAAGAGCAGAATGCCCACAATAGATAGTTTATTTCAATTCTACCTGTAAGTAATATCAAAATCTTCTCTTCAACCATAAAAGGGGCACACTGAAGGGATTCAAAGTATTTAGCTACTTTACTGGTCATATGATCTAAACAGAAATTAAGGAGACCTCCGTTCTAAGGAAAAGCAGAACATACTAATTTCCTATGGTTCAATCTTTCAGAATGAATTTTAGAAGATCAGCAAATATTTACAGAACAATCAGCCTAATCAATAATCAAACCCATAACTGATTCATGGCAAAAGTAAATTGTGTCTCCATACCTTACTATGTTATAAAACAGAACAATCTAGAGAAGGGCAGTTAAAAAACAAACCAGCATAAATAATAAAATTTAGCAAAAGCTTTATATTCTTACTCCAAGGATTTTACACAAAAATGTAGAGAACATGACCCTATTATCATAAAGAGAATGACAGAAAGGAACAGAAAAAGTATAAGGAGAAACTGTGATAAAAGAAATATATTAACATTTTTTCATACAGAGGAACCATCTCTCCATTTTGAACTGGTATACAGGATTCAAACCTTCTATAGCTATTTCCAGTATTCCTCAATACAGTTTGTTTGTTATTTTATTAAATTTATATGCCTCCGAACTCATTCCGTAATTCTATGGAAAGAAATAAAAGAATATAGGGAAGAGGCAGGAAATGGATGAGAGCACTTTCAAGGTCATTTCCAATTCTTATGTTTATTTGACTGAAAGGAGAGGATGCTGCAATATATTTACTAGTGTACTCAAAGAGTTACCTTCCATAACTGTTGGTGAACTTTCTGTCTCCATCCATTTGCAATTGACTTTTGGTTGTCCATAGAAGAGTACATGGCATGCAAAGCATATGCAATGGCATACGTAGCAGTGTAGATACTGTAACTGTGAGCAGTCATCTTCATTTCAAGCACAGTCATAGGGAGAGTACCTAGCTGCTCTTTTCCAGTGCAAATGTCTTCACTCATATTGTCACCGATAAAACTAGGGAGAAAACAATTAAATACCTGTTGCCAGGTTTCTCTTAGGAAGCCATCTTCTTTCTCCAAAACAGGGTTCCTTGCTTGAAGAAACTGATGGAAGCCAGAAATATCCTTGAAATTAATTGCCAAGGATAAAGATCCATGAAGGAAATTTAAGTCCCAACTTCTTTGAAGGGGAATGGATATGTAATCAACATCTGATGTCATAATCCAGACTTTAGAATATACTGGCATTTCCATAAATTCAGCTATTTTGAGGAAATTTCTTAAAGATAATATACTTTGAAATTCACCTTGAACAATCACTGCATTAGATCTGCGAGTGAAGAGAAAAAGCAATGTTTTATGAATCCCTTCTGCTAGTTTATCAATGTCGGTGAGTTAGCCATCAGCCAGTTTTCTGATGAAATCAAAGCAGATACCACTTTTGGAAAACATGGGAAGCACACTTTGTAGTAGTATCTGTGTCAGTTTTCCAATTTCAATATATAACACACCAATCCATGTCCATCCAAAATGCAATAGAAGATGGAGAATTCCCTTGTGCTGTTGAATTGTATTTGGGAACATCCAGTGGAAGAGAGTATCTTGGGTCTTCATCTCTGGAGCAGAGGTATATCCAAGCTAAAAGATTTGAAGGAAACCTTGAGGAAAAATATGTCTCCTCTGCATCTTCTCATAAAAAGCATTCTAATGTTCAATTTATGCTTATATAGTACTACTAATACTACTACTACTACTACTACTACTACTACTACTACTACTACTACTAAAGTTGGAAGTGACCTTGGAGGTCATCTAGCCCAACCCCCTGCTCAGGCAGGAAACGCTATACCATTTCGGACAAATGGCTGTCCAGTCTCTTCTTAAAAACTTCCAGTGTTGGAGCATTCACCGCTTCTGGAGGCAGGTTGTTCCACTGGTTAATTGTTCTAACTGTCAGGAAGTTTCTCCTTAGTTCTAGGTTGCTTCTCTCTTTGATTAGTTTCCATCTGTTGCTTCTTGTCCTGCCTTCAGGCACTTTGGAAATTAGCTTGACTCCCTCTTCTTTGTGGCAGCCCCTGAAATATTGGAACACTGCTATCATGTCCCCCCTCGTCTTTCTCTTCATTAAACTAGACATTCCTTATATGTTTTAGCCTCCACTCCCCTAATCATCTTTGTTGCTCTTCTCTGTACTCTTTCTAGAGTCTCAACATCTTTTTTACATCGTGGTGACCAAAACTGGATGCAGTATTCCAAGTGTGGCATTGTAAAGTTGTATTAACACTTCACGTGATCTTGATTCTATCCCTCTGTTAATGCAGCCTAGCACTGTGTTGGCTAGGCTGTTTTGGGCAGCTGCAGCACATTGCTGGCTCATATTTAAGTGATTGTCCACTAGGACTCCGAGATCCCTCTCACAGTTACTACTATTTAGCAAGGTATCCCCTATACTGTGTTATCCAATTCACTGTACTGTACTTTGTTGTTGTTAATTGCGAAATCATGTCCGACCCATCACGACCCCATGGGCAACATTCCTCCAGGTCTTCCTGTCCTCTACAATCTTCTGGAGTCCATTTCAGCTCATGCCTACTGCTTCAGTGACTCCATCCAGCCACCTCATTTTCTGTCATCCCCTTCCTCTATTGCCCTCAATCTTTCCCAGCATTAGGCCCTTCTCCAGTGAGTCCTTCCTTCTCATTAGGTGGCCAAAGTATTTGAGTTGCAACTTCAGGATCTGGCCTTCTAAAGAGCAGTCGGGGTTGATCTCTTTTAGGACTGACTGGTTTGAATGCCTTGCAGTCCAAGGGACTCGCAGGAGTCTTCTCCAGCACCATAGTTCAAAGGCCTCAATTCTTTGGCGCTCAGCCTTTCGTATGGTCCAACTTTCACATCCATACATTGCAACTGGGAAAACCATGGCCTGGACTATACGCACTTTTGTTGGCAGGCTGATGTCTCTGCTTTTTAGTATGCTGTCTAGATTTGCCATAGCTTTCCTCCCCAGGAGCAAGCGTCTTTTAATTTCTTGGCTGCAGTCCCCATCTGCGATGATCTTGGAGTTCAGGAAAATAAAATCTGTCACTAACTCCATTTCTTCCCCATCTATTTGCCAGGAATTGAGAGGGCCAGATGCCATGATTTTGGTTTTCTTAATGTTCAGTTTCAAGCCAGCTTTTGCACTCTCCTTCTTCACCTGTATCAAGAAGTTCTTTAGTTCCTCTTCACTTTCTGCCATTAGAGTGGTATCATCTGCATATCTTAGGTTGTTGATATTTCTCCCAGCAATCTTAATTCCAACTTTTGATTCATCTAGCCCTCCTTTCTCATGATGTGCTCTGCATTTAAGTTAAATAGGCAGGGCTACAGAATACAGCCTTTGCCGTACTCCTTTCCCAATTTTGAATCAATCAGTGGTTCCGTGTCCAGTTCTCACTGTTGCTTCTTGACCCACATATAGGTTTCTCAAGAGACAAATAAGATGGTCTGGTACTGTCCTAGTTTAAGTTTATTAGAGTCAAAGACCGAAGACTAGAACAAATAAAAATACTCAATGAATATCCAGTTAAAATTCTAGAGTAAAATAATAAATAACAAATAAAATCTATATTAAAATCACAATTTGGTATCCAGTTTGTCAGTTACACATGGCCTAATTAAACTATTATATCAATCCTTAAACTATGGGCCCCATAGTCATTTAATACTAAAATGCAGATTGTGCCAAATTGTGATTTTAATATAGATTTTATTTGTTATTTATTATTTTACTCTAGAATTTTAACTGGATATTCATTGAACATATGGCTAAAACATATAAAGAACGTTTGCTAGAATTGGATATGCCTAGTTTAATGAAGAGAAGGACTAGGGGTGACATGATAGCAGTGTTCCAATATCTCAGGGGTGGCCACAAAGAAGAGGGGGGTCAAGCTATTCTCCAAAGCACCTGAAAGCAGGACAAGAAGCAACAGATGGAAACAAATCAAGGAGAGAAGTAACCTAAAACTAAGGAGAAATTTCCTGACAGTGAAAACAATTAATCAGTGGAACAACCTGCCTCTAGAAGTTGTGAATGCTCCAACACTGGAAGTTTTTAAGAAGAGACTGGACAGCCATTTATCTGAAATGGTATAGGGTTTCCTGCCTGAGCAGGGAATTGGACTAGAAGACGTCCAAGGTCCCTTCCAACTCTATTATTATTATTATTATTATTATTATTATTATTATTATTATTATTATTATTATTATTATTGTTGTTGTTGTTGTTGTTGTTGTTGTTGTTGTTGTTGTTGTTGTTGTTTTTATTTGTTCTGGACTCTGGTCTTTGACTGTAATAAACATAAACACTGTACTATACTAACTGCTCTCAGGAAAAAAAGGAAGATTACAAAACACTAATAGAAGCTAGTTACCTGTGAAATTTTGTAGATGGACAAGAAGTTTGCTAAGTCCAGGAATTCCTCAGAGTTTGGTCCCCCAATAACAGCTACCAGTTTGTTCTGGAGGTCACATTTATAGTTAGGGATGAATCTGCTTGGAGTAGAGAGCAGTTCCATTGTGGCTGCATAAGTATATCTTGCATTATAATAAGTGTTATAGATCTTGAAGCCTAGGGTGACATTGGTTAAGATCTGGGCATTTTCATTAATCTCCTTTACAGCAAATACCAAGGCTACGACATGTTGGTAGGCCTGAGTCACTGAACTACAGTGAAATTCAAAAATCAGAAATATATACTGTCAGGTTGCTTCAGAGGAAATATTTGCTGCATTTCAGTACAATATATGTCTGCTAACTTCATGCTGAACTAAGAAGAGCATCAAGGAAGACTGATTTTGTGCCTTTATTCAGCAAAATGACAGTAATGTGTGGGTTTTAGCAGCTAATAATTTTATCCACACAGACTAAAAGGTATGCACATGTCCCCATCTTCCTGTCACTTTCTCTCTTTCTCTTGCAGACACAAACAAAACAGGGCAAAGAATGTGTTGTTTCTCTTTATATTTCATTGGAAATTGTTAAAAAGTAGAAACTACTTATAATTCTCACAGGTACCAAAACTGTTTAGATATCTTTAGATTACAGACAGTGTATAATATGGATAGGAAACAAATCAATTAGGTCTCCCTCCCTCCCTCCCTTCCTTCCTTCCTTCCTTCCTTCCTTCCTTCCTTCCTTCCTTCCTTCCTTCCTTCCTTCCTTCCTTCCTTCCTTCCTTCCTTCCTTCTTCTTTTTTCAATATAGGTATAAATGACATAGATACAAATATATAGATGTTGTGGAAAGTAAACATTTTCCACATCCCATTAGCAATTTCTAAAACTAGTACTATGCTTCCTAATTTTTATCAGAATAGAACCATCCTATGGCTTGCAAATTTCAGTTCCTTACATGAAGTCAGAGATCAAATCATGAAAGGGATGTCTTGTGAATTTGGCCTCTTCAAAAACAACTATATACTGAGAAACTATGGCACCAATAATGAATTCTCCTGGTTGATAATATTTGTGAAGAATAATGCTTGGATCATTGCTACTACATTTCAAAAAACAAGTGTTGCAGACATTCTTAGGGAGCAAAAATAATATTAGTACCCAAAACATTACAATCACGAATGATTTGTTTCCTTTCCAAAAACAATTTTTCATCTCCCCCACAGGTGACAGAATAGCCTGAAATTTTGGAAGTAAGTATCAATTGTAAACTAAGATAGTAGAGAATACACATTTGTCTGCTGAGGTGATGGAGAACAACATCCTTGTATTTCCAGCTTTGACGATCACAGGGGACATTGAAACAAACATACTTTAATTTTCATAGAATCTTATGTATCCACAGAGCCTTCAGGGAGCTGGGGAAGGGATTTGACAAATTTCTATTAAGATAATAATTAAGTCCAATAATGCTGTATGATGGTGTTTACTATGCTGCTGCTATCTTTGTCTTTTTACCACTCAGCAAAATTAGTGTTGCCCATAAGATCAAATTCCATTAAACTTAATGGTAACTCAGTAAACGAAAATAAGCATAAGCCATATGCTGGTTTGCAAAGAGTGTCATGGTTAAAAGACCATCACAATGTTCAAATAATATAAATTCATCCCATTTTGCCAGGTCAAGTAGACTTTATGTTTTGGGAAAAAAAATACTATTAATTACTTTAAGTGCTCTTTCCCCTTGCACTATTTCCTCTATAACTTGAGTTGGGGTGGCACAGTGGTTAGAATGCAGTATTGCAGGGTAATTCTGCTGACTGCTGACTGCCAGCAGTTTGGCAGATTGATTGTAACCAGCTCAAGGTTTACTCAGCCTTCCAGCCTTCCGAGGTTGATAAAATGAGGACCCAAATTGTTGGGGACAATATGCTGACTCTGTAAACTGCTTAGAGAGGGCTGTAAAGCACTCTGAAGTGGCATATAAATCTAAGTGCTATTGCTATAACTCCTTATTCTTTTATCCTGGAGAAAAGATTCAGATAATTTTACCCTTTCATTCCAGGAAAAAATTACCCTACAAAACTTGATGTTATTCAGATAAGCAAAATGATATAATATAATTAACTACAATACAAATAATACTTAATTGAAGTCTCAATAGCTTTCAGGCCACTACTTGTATAGAAGAATTTAAGAATCTTAAATAGGACAGAGAGAGAGAGAGAGAGAGAGAGAGAGAGAGAGAGAGAGAGAGAGAGGGAGAGAGGTGAGAGAGAGGAGAGAGAGAGGAGAAAGAGGAGAGAGAGAAGAGAGTAAGGAAAGAGGAGAGAGAGGAGAGGAGAGAGAAGAGAAAAAGAGAGAAAGGAGAGAGGAGAGAGAGGAGAGAGAGAGGAGAGAGAAGAGAGAAGAGAGAAAGAGAGAGAGAGAGGTGTGTTTGTGTGTGTCTGTGTTCCTTGATTTCTTTCTTTTTTTCTTCCTTACTTTATATTGGCTTTATTCATGTTTATCTTCTTGTTTAAAACTTTTAATAAAAAATAAAGAAGAAAATGGGAAGAAACTTCCAAATTTCCCACTGTTTCTTATGAACAGAAGGCTAGAAAGATTTGATTTCAAGAAATCACAGCTAACATGATACCTTTTAGGGAACATTTTGAGTGTTTCAAGTATAAAGAGTAACTCTGAGAAGAAATCAAGTTTTACACTTAATTTTTCTTGAGTTCTTTTGAAAATCATTTCATAGAATGGACTAATATACTTAATTGTATGTAATATCTGTTTAAATGATATATCTCAAAACATTCACTTGAATGAAAAATGATTTATTTTTTTAATCTCATATTAAACAAAATAATAAATATAGTGGTACCTTGGTACTCATTGTTAATTGCTTCCAGGGGATGTGAAGAGTACTAAAAATGAGTACCAAACAAACCACGTGACTTAGCACATGACCTTTTTCTCAGCCAGGAAGGACTTTCTGTCTGCACCACCATCCTCCTTTTCCTATGTCAGTGACTGTCACAGCATGGCCTAATTCCTGTCCACCCTGTGCAGTTAATCCCCTTTTCCTATGTCAGCGACCTTCCTGGCATGGATGACTTCATGTCTGTCCCCATTTTCCTTTCATGTGCATTGAGTACCAAACAAATGACGAGTACTGGGACAACATTTTTGCATCAAAATGTGTCGAGTAGCAAATTTGATAGATTTTGAAGCAGTTGAGTACCAAAGTACCACTGTAATTATAATATTACCATCAGTCCTTCAGAATTTAGAGTTTTTTAGTATATAAGCGTGATAGCAGTTTCTTTCTTTGATCTGAACTTTTTTCTTTTTGTCTAAGCCTACAACATCTCTGATCCATATTTCTGAGAGTTTTTTTGTTTGTACATGGAATGCAACCAATAGTTACAGTGATATCTATATCTATATATACACCCAGACCTTGTACAGGAGATGACTGGTATAGAAAATTTCTCTCTCTCTCTCTCTCTCTCTCTCTCTCTCTCTCTCTCTCTCTCTCTCCCTCCCTCTTTTCCCTCTCTCTCTTTCTCTCTCTCTCTCTCTCTCTCTCTCTCTCTCTCTCTCTCTCTCTCCCTCTCTCTCTCTCCACCTCTACTTGACCTCCATCTTGACATCTGTCTGTCTGTCTGTCTGTCTATCTCTATCTCTACCTCCAACTATCTAAAATGGCTTTTTATGTTTTCCCTTTTATTCCTTAAATCACACTCTTCCTTGCATAAATGGACATAGATGGAGTCCAGTTTTTCTCTACTAGATGACTTCAAATGGAGATAGGAGAGCCATGTTCCTGGGATACTTAATTTGGATTTCTGCACTGAACAAGTGGGTGAAGCTCATCCCTACAACAGCTCCCTCAAGCTTTCAGATCTAGAGATTACATCAAAGGTTTCCATGAATTAGTTACAATCTGAAGGGGGTTGCTGAAGACTGGCCAAATTAGGCTCTGTATTTGAGCAACTACAAAGACTACAGAAAACATGAGGAAAACAATAATGTGTTTCTTTATTGCATGGGGTTATAACAACAAAATTTTGCAAACCCGGAAACATCCCCAATGAAGTGATAAGTGAAGTGATTAAATTTATTTTCTGAAAGACCTGTACATCCTTTCTGCCTTTTTAAAACATAATAACCTCTGGATACTACACCTGATTTACCTACTTAATGTCATGGGTCCAGAAATCTGAGTCTCCAAAACATAATGTTTTTTCCCAAACACCCTTATTTCTCTTATCTTGTCACTTTACTCCTGATCACTGTACTCTTATATTTGAAATGATTTATATAAATGGAGTATTGCCACATTGAATTGTTTTATAAACAATATATATATGCCTACATTGTCACATAGTAGCGACAGATGTGGATATTACAAAATATTTTAGGAAGCAAAATAGTCAATTAAACAATGTCATTTACTTGATTCCTTTGATCAAATGCTCCTTTTTATTCAGATCAGGTCTCAACAAAATAATATAGCATTTGGGTACAAAACACAACTTAGAAGGGCCCCACTGGAAGCCAAGATGGCAAAAATCTCCATAGCCACCAGATATTTTCCTTTGCTGCTCATGTAGACAGGAGCAAAAGACAACCAGACACTGCAAAAGACCAGCATACTGAAAGTGATGGATTTGGTTTCCTGGAAAATATCTAGTAATTTCCAAGCTAGGAAAGCTACAACAAAGCTAACAACAGCTAGGAACCCCATGAAGCTCAAGATGCAATAAAGCATTATAATAGATCCTTCATTGCATTCTAGAATTATTTCATTGTTTAGAGAGTTCATGTCAATGTTTGGGAAGGGGGGAGAGATGGACAACCAGACCACACAAAGGACAGTTTGAATAAAGGAGCAGAAGAGCACAATGAAAACAGCTAATTGTTTTCCAACTCATTTCCTCATCTGTGATCCTGGCTTAGTAGCTAGGAAAGCTAGAACCATAGTAGTTTTAGCCATAGTAGTTTTAGCCAACAGACAAGAAACTGCCACTGAGAAGATAATTTCAAAAGCCGTTTGTTGAAGGAGGCATGTCATTTTTGTGGGTTGTCCAATGAAAAGCAGTGAACAAAGGAAGCAGAAGAGGAAGGAGATGAGGAGGATGTAGGAGAAGCTGCGGTTGTTGGCCATGACAATGATAGTATTGTGTTTGGTGGAGTGCTGCAGCTCCTCGCTTTTCTTCCATTTGGTGCTGACTTGGGCTACCTGGGCAAACCCGGTAGCCTTTCTTCCATCCTTTCAGAGGGTTTCTTCAGTCTGCCTGGACCGACTGCCATCTGGTTTGGACTCCTGAAACATCCCTCCTTCTTCATTGCCCCTCCAGGGCAACTTTCCAACCCCTTAGAGTCTCCGTGCAGAATGAAATTGGGCTGGGAAGGTGGATCCCTGGCTTCTTCCACCCATCTCTTCACGCGCCAAACCAAAAGTCCAGGTCTGCATTTCTCAGTCACAGTGGTTTCTGGAAGGCCTGTGCAGCCGAGAACTGAGCTTAGCTCGGTACTCAGCTGCATAAGCCTTCCAGAAGGGCCTGACTGCAAAATGTAGGCCGGAATGCATCTGCAGAATGAAGCTGCTCCTTCGGCCCCAGAAAAAGTAGACTGGCTGGGCAGGGCTGTCAGTGCCAGAGGTGAGTATAAAAGACAACCCCCCCCCAAATAAGCCTGGTGCCACTTTTGGAGGCAAAAATAAATAAATAAATAAGACCCGGTCTTATTTTCAGGGAAACATGGTTATGCTATGCTATGCTAGGCTAGGCTAGGCTAGGCTTTGCTAGGCTAGGCTAGGCTAGGCTAGGCTAGGCTAGGCTAGGCTAGGCTAGGCTAGGCTATTCATCATGTTAACTTCTACATTTATTAAATTTAACACCAAACAAGTTTATTATATGTGAGAATGCACCTGCTGGGTTTATTCTGAATATTATCTCAATAAAGCTAGTCATTACAAACTCCAGCTTGTAATGTCTTCAATTAATACACTAGTCTTATTGTAAGCACCATGAAAATGGATTATCTGTCTTTTAAAGTACCTCTCAGATGGATGTATCAAGAGATTCACCTAACAATGTTAATCCCATGTTGGAGAAAGACAAAGGACAATTTACTTAAATGATTCTCTTTATGAGATGCTCCCTTTTATTGAGGTGAGGCCTCATGATGATGATGTAGCATTTGGGGAAAAAGACAAAAGTTAGAAGATCAGCGCTGGAGGACAAGAGGGAGAAAATCTCCACAGCCACTGTATATTTCCCTTTTGTGCTCAAGTAGGCAGGGACAAAGGACAACCAGACACCACAAAAGACAAACATGCTGAATGTGATAGATTTGGTTTCCTGGAAAGTATCTGTAAAATATACCCAACCATGTCCACTTGAAATAAAGCAATAGCTGAAGAATTCCATAATATTGATAATCTGCATTTGGGAACATCCAATGGAAGGAAATTGCCTGATTTGGTCTATTCATCTCTGGAGCAGAAGAATAGGCAAGCTAAGAGAAGGTAGCAAAAAGAACTTTTTGTTTTTTTATTGCAGGAAAACCCTTAGTATATTTTGATTTCTAAAACTATACTGCCTTTCATTGACTGAAATCATGTGGTCTGATACTAATGAGAATTATGCCTTTTATGACCTGTTAAATGGAAATCTCCCAATATTAAAAATAGTAAAATATTTAATTAAGGTAACTATTAAACAAAATATAGTTCAGTGGAAATACTGAAAGTAATCTGAATTTCAAAAATCAATTCAATAAGTAAATATTTCCATATTTTGATTTATTTCACATACTTCCTTGACTGAGTTCCATTTTTTGTTTACCCTTTTTATTCTGTTTAAATTTAGAATTCTAATTAGTAGCCAAATCAACATTCTGGAATCCAAAATCTTGTGTTTCATATTTAACAAGCAAGTAAATTCTTATGGATTTCTTCAGTTTTTCCCTTTTCATCAACAGAAACTACCTGGGCAATCTTGTATTGACTCAGAATGGTTGCTATGTGAAGAAAATCATTTGAATTAGGTCCTCCAATGACTGCTACCAGATTGTTCTGGAAATCACATTTATAGTTTGGGATGAACCTGCCCGGTGTGGAGAGAATTTCCATTGTTGCTGCATATGTCAGTTTTGGATTAAAATAGTTGTTATAGATGTTGAAGCCCAGGGTGACATTGGTCAAAATCTGGGGATTTCCATTAATCTCTATTACAGCAAATACCAGAGCCAAGATATGTTGATAGGTCTGAGTTAGTAATTTGAAATACAAATGAAAAATAATAATAAGAGAGAATAAATGTGGAAAGGTTAAAAGTGGAAAATGTGTGTATAATAATGTATGAAGGAAGAAAAATGCAAATAAGAAATAATGGGGCAACAAGGACAAATACTCTAAAGAAGAATAAGGGGGGAAATGTAAATAATAGAAGATTACTGTTACAAAATTGCTGTTAAAATATATACTGTGTATATATGTGTGTTATGTTTTGTTTTGTTTTGTTGGTTTAAATAATAAAAATTTAAAAAAAAATAAAAAATAAAAAAAAGAAAAATAATAAATACCTTCAATGCATGTTTACAGAGAGATCCACTTGCAATTTTAAATAACTCTGAAGTTCATCACAAACTGAATTCATAACAAATACATTGGAAGTATCTCCAGATATTTACTACTGTGAATCTGGATAGTAACAACTAAGTATTTAAAATATAAATGCAGAATTAATCCTACTTCTACAAAATTTGTCTTATAAATTGTCTCTGCAAATTCATGGTAGAACTAATGCTTGCCATTTTTAAATTTGGTTCATATTCAACATACTCCCAAAAAACCCAAAACAAAAAACAAGTAATGTGAAGGTTGTCCTTTCTTTGAAAATATCAATATCTCCAAGAATGAGGTTCTACAGATGACAGACCCTTTTTGTCTTTCTAAACTAAAAAAAAAGTGATTTTTCAGAAATCAGAAGAAATGGTTACTTTGAGTTAAATAATGGCCAAACTGAAATTTCTCTTTGAAACATTTTTTACTTACTTAGTTTATATATGTTGTATCAGGTCATTGATAGAAATATCATCTCTCTCTCTCTCTCTCTCTCTCTCTCTCTCTCTCTCTCCCCCCCCACCCAAAATCCACCCCATCTCTTCACACATAAAACAGTAAGCAAACTATACCATCACCATTTGTGATATTAGCAGAAATGAGATACAACATACGTCTAAAGCATCCAACTCCTTACATAAATTCAGCAGAGATTTCTTCAAAAGGATGTCTTCTGAATGTGATCGTCTGTGAAACTATAAAGCTGTGAGAAATTATACCACCAAGTATGGAGTCTCCTGGTTTATGGTATTTATGAAAAAATGGGCTGGGATCACCCCTAGTGCCTTTTGAAAAAGAAACTTTGCAAATGCTCATAGGAAACAGTCCTAATACCAAAATTCCAACTATAAGATATCCAAATGCTGTTGTAGAAAATTTGTTCACTTCACCCATGACTGGTGGAATATTCTCCAATTGAATGGTCAGGATTTAGCTGGAAAGCCAAACAAGCTGAGAATAAACTAGTTATTGAGCTACAAGTCATCTGTATTCAGAATTTGAAAGATCAAAGGGAATGTTTGCAATATCCTTTATTTTCAAAGTGCTGGCCACATCCTGTTGTGTTTTACAGAGAGTTGCCAAATTGAAAGGAGAAGTCAGTCAGGATTATATGGACAGGGAAGATGATTACCTCACAAGAGTTCTTCCTGAATCAAAACAATGAGGAAATATTTTCCCCTCCCCCCACCTGATGTTGCACAGCCATTTTTCATTTTATCCCCCTGGTACAATTAGGCCATGTTTTGTAATTACTATTCCAAATGTTGCCAGGGTAAAACAGTGACCACAACAGATGAGTAACTTCAGAAAAATGTTTTTCATAAGATTTGCATTAAGTGGAAACTTTTCTTAATGTGCTATAAATGACGCAATCTGTATTGCATCAAATATATATATATTTGTTTTCTGAGGTTTTCGCGGGTGTTTGTATGTAGGTCTTTAGTTATTCGGGTTTTCTCCCGCGTAGAATTAGAAGTGTCTTGGCGACGTTTCGACGAAGTCACATTCGTCATCTTCAGGCTGGTGTCTTCAGCTTCGTGCTTCTGGGTGTAGTGTGTGTGACCGCAGTTGTTTCTTCCTTTTAACTGCCAGTGGGGTTTGAGCTGATTGGGTGGGAGCTTGGCTGTGTTCTGATTGGGTGGAGGTGTGTTCTGATTGGTTAAGGAGCTTGGCTGTGCTCTGATTGGATGGGGGGTTGGCTGTGCTCTGATTGGCTGGGGGAGTGTTCTGTTTGGGTGGGGGCTTTGTTGTGCTCAGGTTAGTTTGAG
>NW_015391105.1:33373-41494 GCF_001527695.2 Protobothrops mucrosquamatus
TCTTTACTAACTACAAGAGTGATGCTCCAAATAATTTAGTTACTGTTATTGCAGGACCTAATGTCAACATATCTCTTCTCAGTACAACCATCTTGTCTATCTATAAGGTAGTTATAACAGTTTAAAGGTATGAATGACAGGTAATTAAAAGCATTGAAAAAATGCTTCAGCTGCCTTGTCTTTTGTTTTGTCACTTTTTGAAAAAGCAAATTATCTTTTTGCAGAAGAAAGAAAAGGTATATGATAGAAATGAATATCTTGCATTTTCAGAGTCAATATATTCAGAAGAGTTTACAGCTTAGCAACAAACATTACTTCCATTATTGAAACTCATTAAGACACATCCTGTATATCACAGAAATACACATATATTAATGTGTATATATTCATACATAGATACATACATACACACTAATCAATATGAAAGGAATGGACTAATTTTGAAATATTGGAATATATGTTTATTGAGACTTATTTTATAGTTTAACACAACTATAGACAAATGCAACTGAAGGAAATTATTAGGAAACTAGCTGTACCCGGCCACGCGTTGCTGTGGCTCAGTCTGGTTAAATGGAAAAGATGCATCAATTCCAACGCAATGTCACACGAAATAATTAAATCAAAATGAAAATAAATGAAAATAAATCGAAATTTATGAAAATTCAATTTAACAATGCAATCGGAAATATTGAAATGGAATCGTAAAATTGGAAATTTGGAAATCATAAATGGATCATAAATCGGAAACATTGAAATGGAATGGTAAAATCGTAGTGTGTGTTGCTTTTACGTCCAACAGATGGCGCTGTTTTTTAAAAAAGCATGTTTTTACCTGTCACAGGTGTGACATCTATATGATATAGGTATATAAAAACACGTGCGTATTTGAATGCAATGTTGTGTCAAAATTTCAAAGCAATCGGTGAAGAACTTTCAGAGTTTTAAGATTTTGAACAAACAAACATTTACATTTTTATTTATATAGATAATTAAAACAGCCTTTTATCCACTGATTATTATGATACAGAATCTTTTCATTCTTGCTTGCTGTCCCCTCTTCAATGGCAATGCAAACTATTTGTTTGAAAATTGGCCAACCAATATTCTAACATTTCTCACCAGAAAGTCTAATTCTGATATGCAAATTGCAGGCTTCTATCAAGCACAGTCAGCAAATCTAAATAAGAAGAAGATGCAGAAACTGGATTGGAAATTAGACACACAACAGCACACACAGGATGGCAATTCCATGTAAAAACTGATCTATTGAAGTTATTGAAGGAATGCCAGGTTGTAAACTACACAAAGATAAAGTTGCTTCTGTAGAATCAGAACACAAAATAACCAAAACTTACTGCAATGTTTATTATATGAACACTATACAATGTACAGGAGGGGACCCCATCAAAAGGATAGTAAGACACACTCTTGCAAACAAAAGAGATGAATTGATGTTTATACATTTCAAGAAAAGAGGGGAAATGATGCACACATACATATGTAAAAGTAATAGATGATGAAACCATACATTTTCTTAAGTAATAGGCCTTGGGTTAGTTCCCACCTTTCTGATGCCTACCTTTTTTCAAGAGAACAATGAAATAGATCAAAAGGAGGGCATAGTTTTAGAATGCCAATTGCCAGGAAGAAGACTGGCATCTTGAGCACAAATTCATAGGTTGCTATGGGAATGTTCTGATAAGATATTCAACAGGCTGCATCTCTAAGGCTATGACACATTCCCTTCAGGCTCCAAAACCAAGAAATACATGTTGTGACTTTTTTCCAAGCAAATTTCTTTATTCTTCCTTACTTAATGACAGAACCTTGCCAAACTGAACCAAACTTTATTGATCAATTTCCTCTTCTTATTAATTGCTCTCGTTTGTTAAGATCGGGTCTCACTATAATAATGTAACATTTCGGGGAAAAGACACAAGCCAGGAGTCCAGCACTGGAGGCCAAGATGGAGAAAATCTCCACAGCCACTGTGTATTTCCCTTTGGTGCTGATGTACGCAGGGACAAATGATAACCACACACTGCAAAATACCAGCATGCTGAATGTAATGGATTTAGTTTCCTGGAAAGTGTCTGGTAACTTCCTAGCTAGGAAAGCTGCAATAAAACTGACCATAGCTAGGAAACCCATAAAAGACAAGACACTATAAAACATGACAACTGACCCCTCATTGCATTCTACAACAATTTCAGAAATGAAGGTGTGTTTATCCAAGTCTGGGAAAGGGGGAGAGATTCCGAGCCACACAATGCAAAGAAGAGCTTGAATAAAAGAAAAAGAAAGAACAATGGAAAGAGCCAGTCTTTTCCCAACCCATGTCCTCATTCGTGATCCTGGCTTGGTGGCCATGAAAGCAAGAACCACAGTGATGGTTTTGGCCAATATGCAAGAAACAGCCACTGAGAAGATGATCCCAAATGAAGTCTGTCGAAGGAGACAGGTCACCATCATGGGTCTGCCAATGAAAAGCAGAGAGCAAAGAAAGGAGAAGAGGAGGGAGATGAGGAGGGTGTAGGAGAGGTTGCGGTTGTTGGCTTTGATTATTGGAGTGTTGTGATACTTCCTGAAAATTCCTAGCATGAATATTGTGATAAAAGAAAGTACAAGAGCCAATGTCACTAAGATGGTCCCCAAAGGTTCTTTATAAGTTAAGTAAGTTATATCCTTTGGCATGCATACATCCTGTTTGTTGTTTGAATATTCATCTTCTGGGCACTGGAAACAGTCATCTAGATCTGATAAATTAAATTTACAAAGTTAAATACGAATATATTTTTGAGTTCTCCATATTTAGTATTTCAGATTAAAGAAATAAATGTATAATTGATTTGTCTCATAGTATGATTTGTTAATGTAGATTTTATTGATGAAGAGTAATAAACAGTATCCATTTGTATTTCCTTTTTTTTCTTCAGTTCACATATTGTGATGCCATAGCAATATTTTAAAAATTCATGTAGATCTCAGTACAGAAGGAACAGACTGTGTATGAGAGAAACTACATAAAACAACATTTTGGAGGGATTTTTTTGCTTGTTTGAAAAATTGGCTAAAATTAAAAGAAAATTTAAGAAGAATCTTATGTCAATTGAACATACCTTGATATCCAAATATTCGGACACAGGCAATGTCTTTCTTGGAATCTCTTACCTATCTGATCTGAGATCTTTCCTTCTGGGCATGGAGTGCAGTCATAGCAACAAAATGATCGCCCTTCAATCTTAGTCTTTCGGTATCCTGGGTTGCACTTCTCATTACAAAGTGAAAAAGGCTGTTCCTTTCCAGAAAAAAAAAGGTTCAACAGAGAGAATAGGACTTTTTAAATTCTGGAGATCTGGGCAGGTTGAACAATTGATTCATGGAGAATCTACAATCCTTTTAGAATACTGCAGTATAAGACTACTTGGACAATTCACTGCAGTTTTCTTGGCAAGGTTTCAAGAATTGGTTTACCTTTGCCTCCTATCTAAGGTTGAGTAAAGATAACTGGTCAAAGATCACCCGACTGGCTTTTTGTCTAAGGTGGAACTTGAACTCATGGTTACCATGTTTCCAACCTGATATCTTAACAACTACATTAGACTGGTCCATTTCTTCTTTATTTTAAATGTGGTCATGTAGGAACATACATAAACATACATAAATTTATTTTCTTAGGAAATAAATTTACTGTATTATTGCATTTATTTATCAGCATGCAATTTTTTTTAATCCAACAGAGTTTGTTAATAGGATTGTCCAGAGATGGGTACCCTACATGAATTAAATTTTGTGGACCAAATTCTCTGTTATTTGCAATGGGGCCACAAATTACTGTTAACTTTTATTCCTTATCCAGAAAATGCATTAATATTCATTGGATGAATGGATTATAATGGTGCTAGAATATGCATTTGCACCATAATTCCCAAATCTTTCCATTACTAGAAGCTAAGAGAGAAGCAGATGACAAACCATCCCTGTCTTTTTGAAGGACTTATTGTTTTCCACATAATTACACTGAACACAAGGGTTGCAAACAAAAAAAAAACAATTCACATGTCTGAATATCTGCCATTTACATTAAAGTATGAGCTGTTTAACACTTTTGGGACAGTGGGAAACAAAGTGCAACAGGAATTAAAATAACATGGACTACCTGATTAAACCAGCTGGGCCAAACCACTTCATGTTCATAAATAGTTAAATATTTGTCAGTGGTTGCCCATGGATCTATCTTTCCAACTGTCATTCTGAGAAAGGTCTGGTTTGAGAAAGTGATCCAGTTTATGATGTCAAATCCTGCCAGCAATTCACCATTGTGGTTAAAAGAAATTTTTTCTCCAGCACTGTTATTAAAAGATATACTTCGTAGAAAGTGGTGGAGCTAAACAGTAGTGAAAGAAGTGAAAACATATATATTTGTAGGATAGTCAGTAGCTAAAGTTCTCTTTCAAAAATGCTAATAATAATGTTGGTTAATAACTCAGCAAATAAAATATTCACTAATTCAATAATATGACTTGTGGAATATTTACACTTACAGAAATGAACAATACCTATGTGAAACAATATATTTTTCTTCTTTTCTTCTTTCTTTCTTCTTATATTGAAAAGAATTTTTTTTATAAAGATGACAATGCATCATTAAGGAAGTCTAACTATTTATCAAAAATAGAAAATGTATAAGAGACAACACAATAATAAATAATCTACTAAATATCTGGGTCAAACAAAGAAAAAAAGCTTATGTTTACCTTTCTACTTATTGTTGTTGAATGTCTACATTTAATAAGACTTTTATGATGATAACAAGACATCCCATGGAAAGATAATAAATTAGAAGATTTTATTGTTAATAATGAGAGGTCTTGATATTCTTACTTCATAATAACCTAGTGTGCTCTCCTGATTCAATGCTTTAAAATAAGAAAAATACACAAAAAGAACAGGAGAAACAAGAAAATATTGAAAGACTTTTTGACCCCTGAAATATAAAATCTTGTAACACACAATTTTGATTATTTACTCCATTTAATTTAGAAGTTGTTGCAGTAATATTAATTAGAATCTAAGAAGGTCAAATATATGATAAAATGTATATTGAATTTGATTGCAATAATTGGAATTTCAAGGGAAGAACTTTTATTGTGAATGTTCTTTCTCTCCTCTCTCTCTCATTATCTCTCTCTCTTTCTCTGCATGTGTGCATGCATGTGTATGTGTACACATGCATCTTTGAGTCAGTATTGACTCCTAGTAACTACCTGGACAAGCCCCTGGAGTTGAATGTTATACATAGAGAAAATTGGTATAAGGTGTTTTATTAATGGTAGAACAGTCTTGATTGTTAAAATAAACAAATTATTTTCTAGAAAAAAAGTTGGAACTCTAATGAGTCACTCTCACACACATACACACACACACACACACACACACAATAACACAGAGAGTTTTGAGAAGTTATTCATAAAGCCAGAAACAAATGTTGAAAGTTAAATTCCCATCATAAATTGTAATATTTTTGTAAAATTTTATTAAACCATATATTCCTTCAAAGTATACCTAATTTGCTTTGTATATGCTAATTGCTGCAAGGACATTATAAATTGCTGCAAGGACATTATGGGAAAGCATATTGGATTTCTTCCTTAGAAGAATGACCAAGTCATTTATGTGAGTAATCTTCAATATCTAGAATTACTTCATTTCTAAAAAAATAAATCTGATTGTAGAATTCAGATCTAATAGGAAACAATATTGAGATATAGTTTAATACACAAATTTGTATCTCATTGGGCATAAATACTGAAAATTATTAGAGGTCACTACATACCCAAGCAACTTGAAAATGAAAAGGCTGATACATATCCTGTATCACTGTATAAATATACCTAATGGAATGTCCTATTTATTCTCCTTACCCTCCATGACTGTTGACTAAGGAAATTCTTTCTTGTCATTGTTTTTTGTTGCCCTTGGAAAGAATACATGGCATGCAAAGAATGTACAATTGCATAGACAGCATTGTAGATACTGTAGCTGTGGGCAGTCATGCTGGTTTCAAACACAGATACAGGGAGAGTCTCTAATTTCTCCTCCCCAGTGCAGATATTGCCATCTTCTTTGTCTATGAGGGAAGCTTGGAGCAAACAATTAAACATCTGCTGCCAAAACTGAATTAGAAATCCGTCTTGCTTATCTAAAATTGGGCTCCTCATCTCAACAAATTTCTGGAATACTGACACTTTTTTTGAGTGTATTGCAAGTGTTATAGAGCCATGAATGAAATTAAGATCCCAATATCTTTGGAAAGGAATGGATGAGAAGTCTACCTCCGCTGTCATAAACCAAACCTTGGGGTTATATGGCATATCGTCATATTCTGAAATTCTGAGCAAAGCCCTTAAATTTAGCATACTCTGAAATCCCCCCAGAAACATCACTATTTTAGCTGTACTCTTAAAAACAATACTTAAAATATTGTATGATGTATGCATTGTCTTCTCATCCTCACTGAGAAATCCACCTGGTATTTTTTCTATAAATTTAAAGCAGATTCCGCTTCTGGAAAACATGGGAATAACATTCCTCAGCAAGTTCTCAGCTATGTTGCCAATATTAAGGTACAACACCCCAATCCAGGTCCAGCCAAAATGTAAAAAGAATTGGAGAAGTCCTTGGTATTGATGATCAGCCTTTGGGAGCATCCAGTAAAAGAAATGACTTTGGGTGATGCTATTGGTCTCTGGGACAGAACTATATGCAACCTGAAACAAACAAGATGATTTAAAAAGAAAATACTGGGCACATGGCAAATTATTTTTTTATGCCTTTTAGTATATCTATATTAAATACTGCTTTTTGATATGCTACTTAATGTTAACTAAAATTAATTTAATTAATGTTTCAATTTAATCAGTTAATTTAATTTTTCTATTAAGTTGATTACATAGAGTCCACTAGCATTGAGTCCCTGATTATCAGAGTCCAAATGAGGTGGGTAAGACACATCTTCAGAATGGACATGCCTTGCCAGTTGCTCTAGAGCAGGGATGTCAAACTCGCAATGTCATGTGATGTGCCGCAACGTATCGTGACTTTTTTGCCATTGCCAGCAATGGGGTGGGTGTGGTTTTGCTACGATGCACCTGGGCCGGAGGCAGGCAGTTTAACATCCCTGCTCTAGAGTATATAGGAGTTTGGGAAGACTTCAAGCTTGTCCATGCAAATGCTACAAAGATGTTGCTTATCCATGCAAGTGCTACAAAGATTCTGCAAAAGAGCCCTATACCAATGTGATATCCAGCTAAGGAAAGTACAAGTTGTGGTTTCTTATAGAAACTGTTGGTGAGACCATTGCTAGAAAGTCTCCACTGGCTTTGAAAAAAGAAGCCACTAAAAACTGATAGAAAACCATGAGAAGGTCACAGAATAACTCCCACAGTTATTATAACAATGTTTTCTTGTGTCCCCTATTTTATTAGACTCTGCACCTCCAGATTGGGACTGAAGTGTCACCTCTGTGTCCAGAGATAAACCACACAATATCAAGTCTTCTTTGAACCTGAAGAATTATCATATATATATATGTTGCGCAGCAATTCCCCCGGCGCCTGGAGGAAACAGTCTATCTAGACCCGCTCCAGTCAGGCTTCAGGCCAGGGTACAGCACGGAAACGGCATTGGTCACACTGGTGAATGATCTCTGGAGGGCCCGGGACAGGGGTTATTCCTCTGTCCTAGTTCTTTTGGACCTCTCAGCGGCTTTTGATACCGTGGACCACGGTATCATGCTGTGGCGCCTGGTGGAGTTGGGAGTGGGAGGTACCGTTATGCGGTGGTTCTCCTCCTTCCTCACCGACCGTACGCAGTCTGTATTGGCAGGGGGACAGAGGTCAACCCCAAGGCCCCTAACCTGTGGGGTGCCACAAGGGTCGGTCCTCTCTCCCCTATTGTTCAATATTTATGTGAAGCCGCTGGGTGAGATCATCCGTGGCTTTGGGGTGGATTTCCATCAGTACGCTGATGACACTCAGCTGTACATTTCCACCCCAGGCCACCCCAATGATGCCCTTGACGTGATGGCCCGGTGCCTGGAGGCCGTACGGGTCTGGA